>NC_068355.1:100596279-100678779 GCF_020536995.1 Dreissena polymorpha | reverse complement strand
GAATGAGTGGGGCTTGATTGAATTTGAAAAACGATTCTTTCTGTACATTTGATGATGGCAACCATACAGTACTTCTGGCAGATATTGTTAATACTTTATCCTAGGCATTTTAATTCCAGATGTTGTTATAATCCCGGCCAGGCAACTAGCTTTTCAAAGCCTTAAACAATCCAGTGCCATTAAAATTAGGGACAGTGTAACAATGTTCAGTTTTGTAATATTAATATATTATAAGGCATAACTTTGCCCTTGGAAATGAACTCAATTCAGAATGGCCTCTCAAAATAAGACATACTGTATTGGAAATGTTAAAACTGAGCTGTGGTGTTGTTAAAATTTATATTATTTATCTTTTAAGAAACTTTAAGATACATATCACAGGCATGCCCATGGTTTTGGGTCGGTACTCTTTAGATGGGAAACAAAAACACTAAATATGGTCGACAGTGCAGGCAACAATTGTAAAAAGATATTTTCCATCCATGACTGCCATTACTGACATGAAGTTATTTAACTGTAATATGTCTGGAAACAGTGTCAGTCACACTTTCCTAAATATTGATTTATCCATGCATATGTATATATATGCCATACAAGTACAGTCAATTTACAACATTTAACAATTGGAAAACAATTATCACAGGATTTGGATCACAATGCATTGATATATCACATTTTGAATATCACAGTCAAAGTTAATCATTTAAATTCAGTTATAAGTAAATAGTCAGTGTATTTGGCAGAGATCTGAAATAACAAGTAGTTACAAGATGTTTAAATCAAGACATTATATATATACCACAGGATGTCCCATGAAAGGTTTGCAACTTATTTCCAATGGGGCCCTATAGATGGGTGGAAAATGTACAAAAATGGTGGCATTAATATGCATAAAAATATCATTAATTTAAACTTAAGACTATAGTCTTGAGATCAAATAGTAATTAGCATATATTATTAGAGAGCATTAGTTACACAATGTATACTACTATTTTGTGACAATTTGTCATTACATTTAAATGTACAGTTGTACATACAAATACTTTATTGATGACTTATTTGAACAACAGTAATATAGTAATATATATATATATATATTATAACAAACCAATATATATATATATTATATATATAATATAACAAACCAATCACATAAAACAATAATTTAAACAATAAGACTACTAGTAACAAATAAAATCAGCATCTTTTTCAATTTCAATCATATTGTCTGTGAGAGAAGTTTTCACTCTGTTTTCAAATTCATATTTATTCTTTTATAAGAATTTTTACATCAGCAGGTAAACAGTTCCAGTCTTTGATCGTTTATAATTAAAAGTAGTGCTGGTAAAACCATTCACTTGAGAACATTGAGGTAAATAAAAGTTATCTTTACTATGTCTACTGTTATCACTATGTATATCAGACACTAAACTAAAATTATTATACAAAAAAGGTCATGTAAGAAGGACATTTCTTGTTAACAATTTTATAAACATGAATGAGTGTTATTTGCTTAGCTCTGTTTTGAACATTTAAGCAACCAATATTACTAAAATCTTTAACTTTCAAAGATGTTCTAGAGTCATATCCATGAATAAATTTAACAACTTTATTGTGTACAACGTGTAATCTATTTTTTAACTGTTTACTAATACCATTGTACTATGAAGAGCTAGCATAGTCAAAATGGCATTGAAGCAATGAGTTACATAACAATTTTCTTAATTCCATATTTGAACAGTGGTTTTGTCTATAAAAGAACAGGGGTGTAGCTGCTTTTAGGCACAGCAGGCCCGGGCCTACATTTTTTTTTTGAAACATGAAAAAATTAAAATTGCTTCAACTTCAAAAATGCATTAAAATGTTGACCCTGAATCTGCATTTCATATTGACATGATCCTCAGGCAATGGATTCTGGTCTTGTTCAAAGGACATATCTTCCAATTATCAACTCTACTTCTTTCTATATAAACATGCAGACAGTATTATTGGAAAGAATTCCCATGGTTTGACTTGTGAATAAGCGAGTGTTACAATTTTAAATGTTTCTCTGTTCCATATTGTTTTAAAATTTAGTTCTCTGGTATAAAGATAATACAGTAAAATTTAGTTCTCTGACATAGAGATGAAAAAGTAAAATATCAAAGAAATACAGGCCAAAGTCTTATATTTTCTTACCTTATTATTTGTCTAGATATGCTTTAAATCTCACCACAGGCGTTATTGGATGAAAAAAAATTCTGGGGGAGGACCCCCGCACACACCCCGTTTTTATGTAACATATTCGGGCCTACAGCTCAAAAAATGCTAGCTACGCCCCTGAAGAATCTTATTCTTGAGTTCACCTTTTTTAATTATATTATTAACAATAGATGTAGCAGAAAGATCAGTGTCGAATATTGAACCAAGGTGTTCAACAGATGAGTGAGAAACAATAGTGTGATCATTACATTTTACATTAAAATTATGAAGTTTAGATTTCCTTTTGGAACCAAACACTATACATTCAGTTTTTCCAAGGTGTAAAGACAGTTTGTTATCCACTAACCATTTAATACAATTTGCAAGTATTTTACAAAAAACACTACTGATGATACTAGGATCTTTGTGAAAATAAAGGATGACACTTTCATCGGCATATAGAATAAGTTTACATAAATACAATAATCAAAAATCACTAATATCCTATATCAGTGTTAAGGCATTATGAAATGGAAATGGTGTGACAAGTAACAAGAACCCTACACATTTACATCACAAAACATATGATATCTACAATTACTGGATATAATATATATGTTGAAAGTTAATATAAAGAGGGCAATACAAAAGAATGTACAAAAGTAGTAATAAAGATAAAACAACCAGTTTACAATGTTAAGATTTATGCAGTTGTTGGCAATAAGAGAACAATTACCATTCTTAATTTTGAATTTTGCAAGTGTAAATACATGTATGTAAATCAGAACACAAGAATTTGTTTCCCGGTCACTTTGAACTATATAAGTGCCCAATGTTTACCCTCAGTGAATTTGTAAAACCATTTCCTATAACTTTTGCAATATTGAAGAAGATAGCAACTTGATATTTGGCATACATGTGTATCGCATGGAGCTGCACATTTTGAGTACTGAAAGGTCAAGGTCATCCTTAAAGGTCAAATATACGGCTTCAAAGCGGCGCACTAGGGGGCATTATGTTTCTGACAAACACGTCTCTTGTTTTTACATGAAAAACCACAGACATTGTTGGAATTTGCCACATATTAGGCATTGTGCATACATTTTTAAAATCAATTTTCCACACAATGAAGCAGCTTTTTAAAAAGGCACCAAAAAATGTTCCTCCATCCCCTTTGCACGCTAAACAAAGAATCAGTTTTTAGCTCCACTGGCCAAATTTGTTCAACTTATGCCCCTGGGTCATATTTGACCCTGCCCCGTGGGTCACAAAATTGAAAATTGCTTATTTAAGGCCTATTTTGTGAAAACTTTCAAAATCTTCTCGTCCATAACCATTGGGCCTAGGGCTATACAATTTATTATGTAGAGACATCTAATAGTCCTCTACCAAATTTGTTCAAATTATGCCCCTGGGGTCAAATTTGACACTGCCCGGGGTCACAAAATTGAGTATATGCGTATATAGGGTCTATTTTGTGAAAACTTTACAAATCTCATCCATAACCATTGGGCCTAGGGCTACCAAATTTGGTATGTAGTGGCATCTTATAGTCCTATACCAAGTTTGTTCAAATTATGCCCCTGGGGTAAAGTTTGACCCTACCCCGAGGGTCACAACATTGAACATATGCTTATATAAGGCCTATTTTGTAAAAACTTAAAAAATTTCTTGCCCATATCCATTGGGCCTAGGGCTACCAAATTTGGTATGTAGTGGCATATAAAGTCCTCTACCAAGTTTGTTATGCCCCTGGGGTCAAGTTTGACCCTGTCCCGGGGGTCACAAAAGTGAATATATGCTTATAAAGTGCTTATTTTGTGAAAACTTTAAAAATCTTTTGTCCATAACCATTGGGCCTAGGGCTACCAAATTCGGTATGTAGTGACATCTTATAGTCATCTACCAAGTTTGTTCAAATTATGCCCCTGGGGTCAAGTTTGATCCTGCCCTGAGGGTCACAAAATTGAACATATGCTTATATAAGGCCTAATTTGTGAAAACTTTAAAAACTTCTTGTCCATAACTGTATGGCATAGGGCTACCAAATTTAGTATGAAGTAACATGTAATAGTTCTCTTCTTAGTTTGTTCAAATAATGCCCCTGGGTCAAATTTAAAACTGCCCCGGGGGTCACAAAATTGAATATATGCTTATAAAGTGCTTATTTTGTGAAAACTTAAAATATATTCTTGTCCATAGCCATTGGACCTAGGGCTACCAAATTTGGTATGTAATGACATCTTATAGTCCTCTACCAAGTTTGTTCAAATTATGCCCCTTGAGTCAAGTTTGACCCTGCGCCGAGGGTCACAACATTGAACATATGCTTATATAAGGCTTATTTTGTGAAAACTTTAAAAACTTCTTGTCTATAACTGTATGGCATAGGGCTACCAAATTTGGTATGTAGTGACATGTAATAGTTCTCTTCTTAGTTTGTTCAAATAATGCCCCTTGGGTCAAATTTGAAACTGCCCTGGGGGTCACAAAATTGAATATATGCTTATAAAGGGCTATTTTTTGTGAAAACTTTAAAACCTTCTTGTCCATAACCATTGGGCCTAGGGCTACCAAATTTGGTATGTAGTGACATCTTATAGTTCTCTACCAAATTTGTTCAAATTTTATCCCTGGGGTCAAATTTGACCCTGCCCCGGGGGTCACAAAATTGAACATATGCTTATATAAGGCCTATTTTGTGAAAACTTAAAAGAAAATTCTTGTCCATAACCATTAGGCCTAGGGCTACACAATTTGGTATGTAGTGACATTGTATAGTCCTATACTTAGTATGTTCAAATTATGCCCCAGGGGTCAAATTTGACCCTGCCCTGGGGGCCACAAAATCGATTATATGCTAATATAAGGCCTATTTTGTGAAAACTTTAAATATCTTCTTGTCCTTAACCATAAGGCATAGGGCTACCAAATTTGGTATGTAGTAACGTCTAATAGTTTTCTACCAAGTTTGTTCAAATTATGCCCCTTGGGTCAAATTTGACCCTGCCCGGGGGGTCACAAAACTGAACATACGCTTATATGGGCCTACTTTGTGAAAACTTTAAAAATATTTTTGTTCATAACCATTGGGCCAAGGGCTCCCAAATTTGGTTTGTAGTGGCATCTAATAAACCTCTACAAATTTGTTAAAATAATGCCTCTGGGGTCAAATTTGACCCTGCCCCGGGGGTCAAAAAATTGAATAAACGCTTATAAAGCGCCTATTTTGTGAAATCTTTAAAAAAAATCTTGTCGAAAACCATTCGGACTACAGCTACCAAATTTGGTTTGCATTAACATCTTATAGTCCTCTACCAAGTTTGTTCAAATTATGCCCTTTGGGTCAAATTTGACCCTGACCGGCGGTCACAAAATTGAACATTATATACGCTTATATCTTGCTTATTTTGTGAAAACTGTTAACATATTCTTATCCTTAACTCTAGGACCTAGGGCTACCACATTTTGTATGTAGTGAGGTATAGTAGTCCTCTACAAAGTTTTCTCAAATTATGCCCCTGGGGTTAAATTTGACCCAGCCCAGGGAGTCACAAAAGTGTACATGTGCTTAAATAGGGCTTATATTTAAGTATTTGCACATGCCAAGAGTATTTGTTTCAGCCTTTTTTCAGCAGTGGCGCGATAGAGGGCCATCGTGGCCCTCTTGTTTATAAGAATATGTCAAAATGGGCAAAAGTCAGGGACAATACTGTCTAAATGCCCTTTTAACAACTCTAGTGACATGCTGCTGTAGTATATTTTCTCTGTAAATTTACAGCGAAACACAAAATGTGATCATCATAAATGTAAAGCTTACGTGTATATAAATATGATACCCGGTATTTATACAAATTAACCTGGATATTTATGAAAAACACCATCTCCCTGTAAAGTGTAAAGAGAGAAGGCATTTGTTCACCAGTAACATTATGTTCAGTACTGGTAAATTGCAAGCAACGAACATGAAAAATTCAGTTCCCAATTCATCGAGTTTTTAAAAAGTTCAACTTTGCTTAAGTAATAATGCATAAATGTTGATTCTAAAGAAAAAGAGTAATCATTTATGCCTAAACTGTTCTGCTGTCCAGAAGCAAGGACGTCATATACAAGCTTTACAACATTTATAGTTTTAATTACTTAACAATCTTAAATGAATGTCCATTCTAAGTTTTCTGTCGTATTCATCCCTCAAATCATACATGTTTCTTGCATAATTGAATGTTTATGTCCATGGATCACATTGTATATAGAAATAAACATTATTTTGAATTATCTTTCACAGTTATATATTTAATATTAGGTTATTGTTGGGATACACTAAAGCAAATATTAACATTTGTCTCAAAATGAATCATCCTCTGAAGCCCCTGATGGGATTCAAACCCACACCTCTTTCCTCTGGAGAGGAAAGTATTCTATCTTAAAATACAAGGGCATGTAAGAGGAAAACTAGCAATTTCAAAGGGAAATTTTCACCGATTAGACTTGATTGAAGTTTGTTATTAAATACTTTAAATTGATAAGTAAACATTTGAGCAAAATACCTCAATAAAAAATAGAAATTTAAAAAGAAAGAAAGGAAGTCTTCCTTAACAGGGCTCGATCCACTGACCCTTGGAGTAAAAGCTTAAACCAATGGGCCATCGGTGCTCCCATTATAGTCAGTGGTTTATTTCAGGGTTGGCATATTGACCGGTAAATTGAGTATTGACCGGGCCGGTGGTCAATACCCGGTTAAAACCGGTCAATACTGGTCGATTGAAAATTGTAGCATTTAAACATTACAAAGGAGCCATTTTATATTAAATCAATAATTATTCTGTAATTGATAAACTTTTTTCTGAGTTATTTATTGTAAAAAAAAATCTTTAACGCTGTAAAAAGTTACTTCTTTATTATTTATGGAAACAGCCTCAATTACATAAGGACTAAGGCAATATCTTTATCTCAGTGTATCACATCTGTTACTAAAGTATTATTACTATTGTAGGTACCATAGCATTTCACTTATCTATTGGTATATCTATTTGATAAGCAGATGGACAAACAGAACTCTTGTGTATTCTAGGGTTATAAATCTGGCCTCTTAGTTGGTAATAAAATGCATGCAGTGTTATGTCTCTGATATTGACAATTAAGCAAATCTGCCCTTAGGCTATTTCATATCACTCACACAAAAGAAGATTACATTGTACTTGCTATTTATTTAATAGTTACTTCTAACTTGTTTCCTTTCTGTATTATGAGGGTTTTTTCCCTTTCATATGAAAAAGTTCAATTGGTATTCAAATGAATAAACAATCAAAGTTCTTGATTTTGCCAACAAATAATTTTTCCAAGTGGGGGTCTACTTTTGTTTTCAATTATTTTTTTCTTTTAATAATTATTTCTTATTATGTTTTTTATTCTTATATCAATAAAAATTGAAGTTTTTTTTTCACTATTTTGTTTAAAAAGTATTTAAAGAAATCAATGCAAGATTACACTACAAGTAAGGATTGTGTCAAAAAGGTGCCATTTAAGGCCCTATTATCAGTTGCGGGTGCCCCAACCAGTATAGGTGAGAAGACTGTTAGAAGACTGTGGGGACAGTGGGGTATGAGGAACAACGCATACACAGTAATTGACAGGTTATTGTTGAATCAAGCACAGAATTATCTGAGCATCATAATTCATTAGAATTGAAAAAAGGTTCAATCAACCAGAAAAATCCAATTGACCAACTTTGACTTATTTGCAAAATTTTGAGAGGTTGGCCTACAAATTGCATGAACGGGTATAAAATAGTGGGTATTAATAGCTTAAGACATTATTGGCAACATGTCTGTGTAATCACAGGAGTTTGAAATTCTATCAATATAGCTAATCTTATGGCTAATTAACAAAAACGTTTAGCCATTAGATTAGCTATATTGATAGAATTTCAAACTCCTGTGGTTTAATTTATATTATCAATATTGTTTAATTAGGCATGGAATATAAATTAAAATTGGGGGTAAAGTTCAATCGACCAGTATTGACAGGGTTCGACATTAACTTTTTTTACAGCCAGACCATTGGACCAGCTCCTCTTAAAATGTACTAGCCCGAATCTGATGTCTACTAGACCATAAATGACATAGCAAATAAACAGAATTGTGTCATGTAACTGTTTAATCAGGTTTTATCAGAAAATAATTAGTGAACACAAGAAAGTTATTTTGATGCACAGAGTAAAAAATTAAATAAAACTACTAAGTATTTAACAACATAAATTGTTTGTTGTAATTTCACTGTTTATCACCAGTTAAACAAATGATGTCTGTACAGCAGGTGACATTTATTAAACGTTATCAAATTCTGGCCTCCTTGACCGCTGTGCTCCATGCTACCACAGCTCCAATGCCCTTTTCCATCATAATCAGTGTCAGTTTTACCGTTGGATTCTTCTTTATTAACTTATTTGTCGGACGAAAATCCAATCTTCAACAAAGTCATTCTTTAAATTACATTCTCTCGTCTGCTACGCCAAAATGTTTACATTGACGATACAGATTTTCCATAGAAGTCGTAAAAACATGATGTAAAGTTCTACAACACTGCAGAAAATCATTAACGCTTTCAGTGCTGGAACCGAATTTTGAAGGTCTTTGCAAACAGTTTGGATCCAGATGAGACGCCACAAAACGTGGCGTCTCATCTGGATCGAAACTGTTTGCTATTCTGATAGTATTCTTTGATTTTTTTTTGAAGAAAATGTTAATTTTAGAAATTCAGCAGACAACTTTTTAGCAGTCTACAAATTTCCCAGCATGCAAAGCGTTAATATTCATGACAACTTTACCAATGGAAACAAGCTATTTCTGCGGGAATCTCTCCTTCGCGTCTAAAAATAGCGATGATTCATGTGAATGCTCCGCGTTTATTTATATACGCTAGTTTTTTTTTTATGTAAATAATGGATACAATAGTTATTTTACACATTAAGAGAAAAAAGTTTTCGGTTAGTTATAGTTATATGAATCAGTATAGATTTTGTATGTACGACCAGTCGGACAAGCTAGCCCACAGTTTTACTAGCCCGACCACGGATCTTACTAGACAATGTCTGTCGGACGTGCCTTAGTGTCGAATCCTAAATTGACCAGTAATGACCACTTCGGGAGTATTGACCGGGGCGGTTTTAACCAGTAAAAAACCCCGGTTAAAACCGGGGGCGGTCAATTGGTGCCAACCCTTGTTTATTTTATACTTTATATAAGCAATCCTTGTAATGTCACAAAATCTAACTACAACATAAGATTTCCCCAAATTTTCTTTTCATTATAGACTCTATGCTATATTGATAAATGCAAAAATTGGATCTAAAAGATGCAATTAAAAAAAGGAATAAAATTGAATACAAATATGAAAGTAACCCTCAAATGGGCTCGAACCATTGACCCCATGGAGTAAAAGTCTACCGTTTGGACCACTCGGCCATCCATGCTCATACAATGAGTGATGTGTTTCATACTTTATCAAGTTTATGTAAGCAATCCTCGTATCTCACAAAATATAATGAAAACAGTCGATTTAATTTTTAAATTTACTCGATGTCAATACTGTACTCCTATCAGTATGTCAGTCATGACATCTTTAAATTTTAACAAGTTTTCAAGTACGTTGTGGGAATTCACAGATCTACATTAAATTATTACTTAAAGAATGTTATCTTGAAAAATACGAGCTCAAACACACTTTCAAATTTTTCCTCTTTACAAGGGAGCCGCCATCTTGTTTTTTAAAGTAGTTCCAAATCCAATATGACGGCCGCCTACGTACATCAGAGAGACGGTGTGGTGTAGCCCACTGTCCGATGTGTTCAGATTGGATCTTGACATAGTACAATGTATGTTAACACCGCCATAATGTAAACAAATTGTGTTCTAAATATAGATCTAGTAAATTTAAGTGAGAAAACGTTTTGGGGGGTTATACACCGGGTAGGCCAATGTTACTTACATGTTCATTCAATATATTTAGTTTTAGAAAATGTATACTTTCATTGTAGTTAATCAGGTACGTAAAGCGTATATTCATAATATTACGACTAGTGCAGAGTGAAAGTAGAATTTCAACGTGACTCATTTATGCAACACATCGTTATGTGAGACTGAGCTTTAGTTTTATTTAAATTCACAAACACATGATTTGTGTTGAAATGCTGATATGAACCGTATATTATAACATTCATATAAGTGTTATCGAATAATAGTATTAATGACACAATCGCATTAAGGGTGATATAAACGGTATAAATACAAGATCAAGCATAAATTTTACATACCGGTGGTAACCATTATATCGGTAATCATTTTGTGATTTGTCGCGGTATAAATCACTGGAAATATCAAGCACAAACAGATATAGAGACTTTGCGAACATAGGTATGCTTTTACATAGGAACATTAATTATTTTCAATAAGTTGTCAATAATAACCAATGTTTCTTGATCCAAATCATAAAAGTTTCTAAAGGTGTTATGTTTACTTTGCTTATATATGTTTTAAATGTATTACACAATTATCGAAACACATGCTAATCTAAGTTAGCTAGTACTTAGGATTACAATAAGTTTCTACTGTATCATGCAAGTGCAACAAATGCAAAGACAGAGAAGAAGAAATGTCATTAAGCTAAAAGAATAAAAAGTGAGTAGAACAATTGAATGTTTTAAGTTGAGACAGTGATAGGCAGAGACGTACACTGTATAGGCTATCTACGTCACTATGTTAGGTTATATTAGCGCAGTTCATGTAACATGCTGGTTTTAGACCTGTAATGCAACTCTGCTGCGGTGTGTATTCTTAAAACCACAATTTCCACAATATTTTAAATTCATATGCTACTGATTAACTTTAAATGAAAGGAAATGACTGAAATATTAATTTGCTCTTAGCAGCTCTTAACTAAATACTACAATCGTAAAATACAACTTAAATAAGTCAAAACAAATGTTTGACCACTCACATAAAAAAATTGTTTCAATTCAGTTAAACTAATAATACTCAATTTGAACGTTGACATATAAACATGATAAACATTTTTATCGGGTCAGTGGGTAAATGTCTGATCGCTGGGAGGCATTTTTTCTTGGATCAGACGGTCAGACCCTCTTGTCTCATTTTAGTTTAAACACCATGCTCAACTTGGTGATCACACATGATTTTTGAGTTTTTAGTTTGACTAATTCTTGAGTTTGAGCCGGAATATGTTATTGTGTTTATAGCTGGGATTTGTGTGTGTGAGCTGACCGGCATGCTAGGTGCTCAATGGAATTGATACTCGAAACTCATCTGAACTTCAGATTTGCGAATGTTCTTGGTACTGGGTCTGTGTCTTTATCCTTTCAAAATATCGCCCGACTTTGACGGCGACCGTGTAGGAACATTCCTGGCGCTGATAGGGTAATGGCTGAGGTGGAGTTAACGTCTTACGACAATCGTTCATCGGACAGACTCTTGATTGGGCTGCGGACGGTTGAATTAATACTCACTAAAGCAATCTTTGAACGAATTTCAGATGAACTACTGTAGTCCCCTGCATATCCATCGCAGAGCCACAATCTTGTCGACAGGCTGCTTTTCAGGATTACATTCATATACTAGTACATTGTCCGGCGACCAAATGAGTTCATTACCATGGTAGGGAAACAATACCAAACTGTCTCTGTGTCTGTCAGACTCTTAAAAATAGCTGATACTAAACTTGTGGACTTCTTTCGCACTATTGTGACACAGGCATTACATGTTGCAACTTGCTTTTTTTCAGCTCAGTTGCATAGGTAGCGGTGGAGCCCCAGCATGTGTTTACACGGCATGAGTTATCTGCCCATCCTACTGGTGGTGCTATCGACAGCTACATTCATCAGTACTTACATAATCGCTATATACAAAGACGACGTGTCTGCTGACTTTCCCTACATAAGGTTGGTACAATCTTCACACCAAAGCTTTTTTTTCTTTTTACACTTTTCGGTTTTTGTAAAATATTATTTTCCAAATGACTGTCGGATGCCTATGAAACGAAAGCAGTGGCGTTGGTGGTTTTTTTTCGTTCATTATTTCGTCGTTTGTGGCTGTCACTGTGTTACCAAACACATTGAGACTTGTTCATTAATTTATTAATGTTATTTGCGTGGATTTAGCCTTTGTATAGTATCAAATATATTAAACCTCCACATTTTCCGTTGTTAACAGGGCTGCCACAATTTAAATTTGGTGTATCATATTCTTTTCTACCAAGAATACTCATAAAATATGCACAGTATAATTACTTAATAATATGTACTTATAATATATACCCAAGGTCAAGTAAATGAAAAATAAAGCTTCAGTCGAATTCAAAGACATTAACGCTGTATTTACCGTTTCGTGTACACACTGTGCTTTATTTCAGTGACACCGGAACAAAACCTCCAGAGAGCTGCATTTTTGGACAGTTTTTGAATATAAGTGCAGCCATATGTGAGTTGTATGTTTGAACAATGTATTGAGTCATGAGACGGGTTCTTTCCTAAAACTTTTAACAAACTGCATTTTAATGCCATTTCAGTGATTATGTTTATAAATCGTTAGCTAATTGAGACAATGAAAAGCTTCTTGCATATTTTAGGGATTACATGTGTGTATGAAGACGTATATTTGTTGGTTGCTTACTTGGCTTGTTAAATGGATGTGTTAATTGTGCCGTCTTATCGGCAATATCTGAAGCATCTTACAACCCATCAAGTCAATCCCTCAAAGGTGTCTGGGTGGATATACAAGGACAATATATACAGCAATAGACATCAGTCTGATCAATTAGGAAATAATCAGTGCAAACAATGGCAAACATTTATCTAATAATTCTCTTTAGAAAACAAGTGTTATCGTCTTATTCTAATGCTTTTAGACACTGACAGGTTTGTTTCTATTCCAAGTCTTGAATATAGTCGGCATCTTTGTTCTAACGGTATAGCTATTTCCGCGGAAATTGTTTATGGTTTCATTCTCAAGCTTATTTTTATAGGGGCCTTTTCACAGATTTTGGCATATTTTGAAGTTTGTCATTAAATGCTTTATATTGATAAATGTAAACATTGGATCTTAAAAGCTCCAGTAAAAAATCAAGAATAAAATTTAAAAAAGGGAAAAAAAAGTAGCCGGTATCAGGGCTCGAACCAGTGACCCCCGGAGTCCTGGAATTAGTCTGAAGTTAAACGCAATAGCCCTCTCGGCTATTCCGCCGGGTGTACACAGTTTATGCATTTTATACATTATATAAGCAATCTTCGTAGTTTCGCAAATTTAAACGACAACAACAGAACTCTCCAAATTATTCAATCGTTTCGCGTTGCAACGCTTTATAATTTTTAGGTTTTCAAATCGTAAAAAAGATACATATAATGGCTATATTGGACTATGGTAAATGTTCAGTAATACTGTTTCCTCACAAATATCATAACTAAAAACGAAATTTTGCGAATCTGAAACAACTTTTTTCAATTTTGTCAATAAACCAAACCGTGAAAAGATCCCTTTAAACATCAAGCATATTTTTTTTATTTTCTGTACGACATGTATAAGCTATAAATAATTTTACTTGGAAGCCATCGGCTTACAAGAATTTCATCAACAAATCCTTACAACGTTCCTTTCAACTTGCAGCCATTTATAGTTATCATATGTTGTGATAACAAGTTCGTCTGCTGAAGCTTATATCAACGACGATTGAACTTTTTGTTTTGTTATATTTATTAAAAAGTTTCAATATAACAAGTTGGCGTTTATTTGAGTGTTTTAAAAATTAAATACAATCTTATCCAAAGACGATTTATTTACCGCGAGATTACCGATGACGCAATTTTTTTCAATATGAACGCATGCTTCATGGAAAACATTAACAAACGAACAACAAATACTTAACTTTGAACTTAGAGCAAAATTTCATTTGTTACTAAGGTTAAAAGGTTGAAATAAAATGAAAAGTGTGGTTAGCTTCACGTGCCTTAAATGGATGATTAGGGGAAACTAACGCGAAAATGCTGATGTACTTATCGTATTTTAAGTTATGTTCTTGTATATAAATTGGATATGTTACAAAAGCAATTAGCTAATATACTTTCTTAAATTAATTGTATGCTTATGTAAATGCAGGTTTGTGCACCGTTTATGTGCGGTATAAGCTGGTAGAGTCTCTGTCCACCACGGACGACCAGATGCTGCGATGTCTGAACAAGTGGGGCTTGGCGCTTGGCATTATAACGTCACTTGGTCTAAGCATTGTTGCAAATTTTCAGGTTTGTAAAAAAATGTTTTAACTGTAACGGTACATAACTTCATTAGAAGGTACATAGGCATCCGGATGAAAACGGGGTGATGTTGACTGACAGAGCACTCACTCAATTACCGAGGTCCCGGTCTCGAGTACCGGACCGCCGGCTGACTTTTTACCGTCCGACCAAAACTCCATATAGCATTGGGCGCCTGAGAACTGATAGTAATATGTCATTGATAGTTGTACTGGTATTTATACAGTAATGTTCGTTGGCGTGCGCAAACAGGCAATCTAGCATGCTGAATTTAACTCGGGATCTAAAATAAGTTATTTATGCCCGTTTTTCTGCAATGCGGGTTTAAAGGACCATAAACTTCAGGTTTTATAAACTTATTTAACTTATCCTAACTAGTCGATTCAATCGGTGACAGCTTTGCGCGATCATTGGTAAATACAAATGTGAATTTTTTTTACCTCGTGGTTGTATTTTTTATTTATTTGATTTAATGCAAACTCCTGTACAACAACCGAAAGCCGGTGTCATAAATGTCTGTCTACTGGAAAATACAATTCGGAAAATGGCTAACATATCTTGTAGTGCTGTTTAGGTTACGATATAATTTACACATGTAAACAAATGATTATTTACGACTTCTACAGTTTTTAATAACACAACATAACTCCTTGATTTAAGTCGGGTAAATTTTAAAAACATACGCAGTCTCCGAGTTTCTTCTATTATGCCACAGGAAACCCTCGTGGAGCCCGTGCATATCGCGGGGGCGGGGCTTGTGTTCGGGGTGGGCGTGGTCTACGCCGCCCTCCAGACGAGGCTAACCTACTACATGCACCCGGACTACAACGGCCTCTATATCGCCAGAATCAGACTGACACTGACATTGGTTTCACTGGTCGTCATGGTGTTAAGTATCCTTGACAATTTATACAATTTCCCCAGATTATCATTTTCAATACAATTAATTTTGGCATAACTTACACTCTTTGGATGCGTGTTTGCAAACGTACAGTGTTGTGAGTTTCTGTTTTTTACAAAGGGCTATCAGGTTCAGTGTTTTTTTACTCTTGCTGTTAACCGTGCGAATTCTTCATATTTCAATATAAAACATGTTCGACCTTTTTGAAACTCAAATCGGAATGCTCAAACAAGCGTTTATTGATTCCGTCTCTTTTGATTTAAGATTGTATTAAATTTAACATTGATGTAACGAGTTTGTAATTAGTACTCAGTATGACTTTGCAATATTTAACATTTCATATTAACTACATTAACGCCTCCACAAAACATCGCTTTTACATGTTAATGCTGCTAGGTTGTAATCATGAACACCACTGTGCATATAAACTTTCCCTTAAAATGTGGCAAGCATTTATATGTGCTGCCATCTCGCGCAGGATTCCACCGAAAGACAAACTTCATTGGAAACCAGATGAACCGGTAAGCACTTTATTGGTCTGCTTCGATAAAACAGATAATCCCTTTCAACTATTAAAATGTTAATATAATATATTAGTAAACATATATTTGAATCGTCTTCATGCTGTCAGAAAGGGTACTATTCGAAAGGTCGTAAAATGTTATAAAGATGTTTTACATTTAATTTCATGTACTTGTATTTGACACTGGCTTAATTAAATATTTCATATCGATTCTTTTTCACTTTAACGGTACGGAACAACCCATGTAAACACCAAAGAACGATTTAAAATCTGTAGAGCTTATTTTACATTTTATAAAAGAACGTTTATTATACATTTGAGAAAATTTATTTGACACAGATAGCATGTTTAGTAGAGAAACATAAATTATTTACCAGCAAATTAGAATAATGTATTGTGACTTTCGTGCCATTATCGGTTAAACAGAAGATTCATCTTTTTCTTTTTCTTCATCTTTCCTAATGTTACTAGAATATTCTACAAAACTTTGAATTACAATTTGTTTGAAGCGTTTTTTTGTAAAGAAAACGTTAAATATTTAGTTGTCATAACACAGCATAATTATATGAATTAATGTACATCGTTAAATTCATGTAACAGGGGTACGTGGAACATATTGTGAGCACTGTCGGAGAATGGATAACAGCCATAACGTTCCTTCTCTACTTTCTGACCTTTGTTCGAGACTTCACGAAAATCAAGATAGAGGTCAAGTCCTTTGTCGCCGTCCGCCATCTTGACGACCCTGTGTACCCCAATGAACAAACCAGACTGATAGCTTGAGGAGGCGCCGTATTTTTAGAAGGTTTTGTCATGTAGACTGATTTCGTTTTGCCATGACGTTTCTTAAAGATATGTTTAAGGGTCCCATATGGTTCTATATGGTTCTATATATATAAACAATATATGGTTATGAAACCCGTGCTATCTGTTTTAGTATGTTACTGTTTGGCATGTTGATACGCATCTTTGTGTTATTAGTATAACATGTCATTAACAACAATCATTTTGTACAAATTTGTTTTATCTTTGCGGTTTTTGTTATATAAAGATCAGTTAACTAGTCATTGATTTGTGGAATGTTGATTGTGTCGACGTGTAGAGATATACTGACGTAGTTATTGTAAATCGTTTAAAGATTTAAAACTTGTTTTGTTTGTGTTAAGTTCCTTTATCTGCTTTCGTCGTTGTTTGATTGTGTTGTTAATATGTATATTTTAGTGATCCAAACTGTTTCTTGCTTTATATTATTACAGGAACATGTTCATTTTGAAATAAATTGAGTCTCGCTCTGTGAAAATGGAGTTTAAAGCATGTGCGTAAAGTGTCGTCTCAGATTAGCCTGTGAAGTCCGCACAGGCTAATCAGGGACGACACTTCGCTTTTATGATATTTTCTGTTTGAAGAAAATCTCTTCTTAGCAAAAATCTAATTTAGGCGGAAAGTTTCGTTCCTGATTAATCTGGGACGACACTTTACGCACATGCATTATGCCCAGTTTTCTCAGAACGCGACTCATTTCATAGACGCTTATTCTCTATGTGCATCATGATAAATGAAAAAGATATCAGAATATATCCCGCTTTTTTGTTTATTGTTGTCTCATGCTTGTATACAATACTACCATATAAATATATACACCAAATAATTAATAGATCATGAAAATACATTTAAACATGGTTTATGAACTATCACAGAAATATATACACACTCGAGAAAGGTACACGTTATGACTGCTATTATTTTTAATCAATATTATACTGTATATTATTATAATGTTAAAGAAACAATACATATTTTCTGATCAGATATTAAACGAAAATGGATATAATCAATTGAAATTATATACCCGAATACAGTTTCCTGTGTTTATGTACAAAATGGCAAAAAGTCTCTTCAATTATGGTTGCTTTGAATGTTAAATATTGGAGGTGGAGGCAGATCTACGGAATGTTGATTGTTAACATAACTCGCAAACAATGGCGCATCTCGGCTTTGCGTGGAAACAGATATTGGATCTATACCGATAAAAGGAGCTTCATAATTCATCCCACGTCGAACGGAACTCTGTTCAACGATACCTTCCGATGCAAATGCTGCTTTGTTTTCATCATTAAGCCGCTTGGGGACACTTTCGAACGTCTTTGGCCCATCACTTTGTTTTTGTTGCTGTATCTCTGGCCTAGGCACGTTTTGCTGTGTAGGTTGCTGTACGTCTGGCCTAGGTACGTTTGACGGTGCCGGTTGCTGTACGCCTGGCCTAGGTACGTTTGACGGTGCCGGTTGCTGTGCGCCTGGCCTAGGTACGTTTGACGGTGCCGGTTGCTGTGCGCCTGGCCTAGGTACGTTTGACGGTGCAGGTTGCTGTACGTCTGGTCTAGATACGTTTGACGGTGTAGGCTGTATATTTGACGAAACCAGTGATCCTACTGAACGAACAATAGTCACTGGTTCTGCAACGTTAGTCGGTGAAAAACTCTTCGCCAAATTTATGTCTGTGTTGCTGGTGAATGAAACTTGTTGATCTATTGGGACGTCCAAGATCGGACCGAACTCGATAAAATTGACTGTGCTTTCCGATGAGGTTGGGTCGAATATTGCCCAGTTCTCATTCGTCTTGAACGGTGTCATATCGTACTTGACTAAAGGTTCACCAGGAACTTTGTTTTCAATCACTTGCATACCTGATTCTTTTATTGGCATACCCGTTGTTGATTTGCTGACAAAATTGTTCCAAATTCCGTCAAGGTAGCTGTTTCCAAGTTCAATCATGAGTGACAAGTCATTCATGTTTTTAACGGTTGATGTTTGCTGATTTACACCTAATAATCCAGTTTTGCTGGGAGCAGGCGTACCGGTATCGCTTCCCGCAATTATACCCGAGGAAATGTTAGATAATACTGTTGCTTCGAACTTCGTGCTGGTGGCAGTTGGGTCAGGTATTCTGCCAATGTTTACCTGTTCAGAAATAGGATCAATAGTGCTGATTGAGACTAATGGCTCTGTAGGGAATGGATCAAGGAAGAAATATGAGGCATCGGTTACAGTTCTCTTTGGAGCGGTTGTTATTGGCGACAGAGTAGTTGATGGAAATTTAGGTAAATCATTTTTGACCGCTCGTGATGTTTGGTTCTGAGCCTCTTCCGGGAGAGGAAAGAATGAGGCATCCTGTCTAGTATGCATTACAACTGCAGCTGGAGATGTATTCATGCTCCTGACGGAATGTGTATCAATCGGTGGCAGTGGAAGGTTAACGCGGTTTTGATTGCGTTCACTACTTACTTTCGGAAGTACGACGTCCATTCGAGCCGGACGTTTGTCCCATTCGGACGCAGGTCCAGTAAACGGCATGTGACCTTTAGGCATGAGTCGATGTTCCCTAATGACGGACGATTTCGCTGAACCTATGGGCGAGTCACCGTTAAAGTTGGCTTGCGGTGGCTGAAGCTTACCTATTTGATCTTCAATCATGGCTAAAAGTGATGACTGGTCGAGGAACTTCGTATTAGAAGATTTGAGTGCGACGGAAGGTCGACTGGTGTCCTGCGAATGAAATCCTAAAAAACTTCCGTCGGTTTGTATTGATGCCACATTGCGAGTGTCCATAGATAGATCGGGAAACTGAATGTCAACATTGATATTGTCTGCGCGACGGGGCTGGGTTCCAACGTCAACATTAATATTGTCTGCGCGACGGGGCTGGGTTCCAACGTCAACATTGATATTGTCTGCGCGACGGGGCTGGGTTCCAACGCCATGGGCTTCAATTGGAGCTGCTTCTTGGACTAGCTGTTTAGTCAAATGAAAGTGATTGTTAGTTGTTGGATTGTGACTTTCCCCGAAATTACTGACATGGTTTGTCTGCAAATTCGTAATGACTGGCTTCCGTGTGAAAGCCGTGGCGGCTGCATGTGCAGATACTTCTTTGAGTTTGTTTACATCAAATAATTTATTTTCAACCGCTATTGTTTTAAAAACAGGAGACTGGCCATTTGTTGGAACTGAAACTCCACTTCCACCATTTAAAACTTGAGTCGAACTATCTGAAATTAAAATTTATTAAAGAACATTACTATATTTAAGTTATAACGTAAATATAGTATTTAGGTTTAAATACTTCTATTTTATTTACAAATTGACATGCTATTTGATTACAACGCATACATATTGGTTATTATAAAAATTAGTAACACGTCCCAGCTGTTAGAAGCAGAAATATTTAATAATACCTAGTAAACGATTTGAAAAATTGACGAGAACCACTCTACCCCATGTCCACTACCTATCTGACTATCTAGTAACATGCATGACTTACATATATGTAATTAACTATCGAGGATCGATCTTCATGCAGTTCCATTATTTTTCATACTGACGTTATCTTGAGTTAATGTTCTCGTCGAATTAACTTCTCTGCGTATTCTGTTTCTTGATATGTTTGAAAGAACAATTGGTGGTGGGTGATCGATGTTTGTTCGGTCAGTGTTGTTTTCCCTTGTTATCTCGGACTTCTTCGTTCCTAATGACACGTTCTTTTTTGGCGAACGTTTAAACTCAGTAGGAATATTTGCAGTCGCTTTTTGTGTTTCATTTAGTACAAATGGGGCCATTGTCGTGGTAGTGGATGGGTACTCGTCAACTGTTATGTTAATCAGATCTTCATAAAAATAATCTCCAAACATATCCGCTCGTTCATTATTAACGGAAACAAGATTGTTGCTTTCCTTTCCGTTTACTTGTTGCGTACTTTCCTGTGTGAGTGTATCGTTTATTGAAAAGGTTACATCAGTATTATTAAAGCTGGACATGTAGGGCGCCATATTTTCAGACGCGTTTAAGTGAAATAGTAGTGATAAAGTGGAATCTGTTCTTTGAAATCCAATGGCCGTGTCGCTCGCGTTCGTCGTGTTTGGTGGTTTATCAATATTTACGCTTTGAATCATGTTATCAAATGCACTGACGAATGCAACATCGTCGACAGTTGCAGAAGTGGATATTTCTGTCATTGGAAACGACGGTGTGGTGAACATTATGACTTCGGGCATATTGGCGAAGCTGTTGGTTGTACCTTGAAGCAGACATAATCGTCAAAGATAGAAACGCATACCTACTGATTTTCGAGATTTTATTTAAGGTAACATTGCACAAACATTTACACAAATAAATACGCCACATACATACAAACCACTGTAATAATTAAAACATATTGCATTACTCGATTTGTTTTCTGGAAAAATGTTTATTATTTTTAATTGATAAACAAAATGGAGTTAAAATATGACTTTTTCGTTTTAAATTTTCATGGCCGAGATCAAGAGTCATGGAATATTAGTCGTTTTTCTGTGTTAAGTCCTTAAAGTCATATGGTTTAAATCTTTACATAAACATTTAACGTTACAAGGTAACGTCACAAATGCCAGCGAACGAGCGCAATAAGCTCAAGCAGCTCCTTCCGCCTCTGCTTCAGCTTCCGCCTCTGCTTCAGCTTCCGCCTCTGCTTCAGCTTCCGCCGCTGCTTCAGCTTCCGCTTCTGCCGCCGCTTCAGCCTCCGCCGCCGCTTCTGCTTCAGCTTCTGCAGCTACACTGGGATCAATAGTTGTTGGTCCAGCAACAGTCGTTTGATTAAGTGTCAATGTAGAATTATCGGCAATCGTTGTTATTTCTATAATTATTTGTGTAGTATTTGATTCGTTTAATGTTGCATTCGCTGTCAATGTTTCATTTTTATTAGGCAGTGACATGTTGTTAGAACTGGCGTTTTTGTTTGCTTTTACAACAGAGACGTTTAAAGTTTGAACAGACCGTATTGAGTCAATAGCGGGTTGATTATTTGCGGTTGCGTTCGCATGCGATGCACTGCTTTCCGCAGATTTGCCAGAGACTGCATTTGCATTTGATACAAACAACTGCATTCGTTCAGTTATCGGAGCACTTGTGGTTGCTATGTGCGGAAGAGATATAACCTGGCTTTCTTTCATTAGAAAAACGGCGTTGTTAGGCAGTTGATTGTTCTGTTGCTGCATATATTGATACAAATTTATAAAGTCTCCCAACGATAAATTCTTTGAACCCATCATCTGCATAACGTTTAATGACAAATCATTAGTGACCGCTTGCTTTTGCCATAGCGCCTGTTGAGCTTGTTCGTTTATCTGTTTACCCTTCGCAGGGCTTTCGGCGATGCTAGCGTAGGCAACATTTTGCGGCTGGCTCGAGGCAACATTTGCGGTCTGTGGAACGTCGTAAATAAAATGGTTACCGTTTACCGTACCTGGAACTCGATTGGCAATACCGTTTTCACTTTGAATACCAGTTGATGTCACAACCGTTTTCTTCGCGACTGATGAAGAATGACTTCGGGTTTCAGTTGTGTTGGTTTCGACATGCGCGACGTTACTGTTAATCAATACATTGGCGTTGCTGTTTATCGGTTCTCGGATTGTGACTGGTTGGCTCGTTGTTGTTGTTGTTGTTGATGTGGCTGTTGTAAACGGTTTAACAGTTTGAGCGTTATGCGTTGTCGACTGAGGAGCGATGCTAGCGTAGGCAACATTTTGCGGCTGGCTAGAGGCAACATTTGCGGTCTGCGCGTTAATAAAATGGTTACCGTTTACCGTACCTGGAACTCGATTGGCAATACCGTTGTCACTTTGAATACCAGTTGATGTCACAACCGTTTTCTTCGCGACTGATGAAGAATGACTTCGGGTTTCAGTTGTGTTGGTTTCGACATGCGCAACGTTACTGTTAATCAATACATTGGCGTTGCTGTTTATCGGTTCTCGGATTGTGACTGGTTGGCTCGTTGTTGTTGTTGTTGATGTGGCTGTTGTAAACGGTTTAACAGTTTGAGCGTTATGCGTTGTCGACTGAGGAGCGATGCTAGCGTAGGCAACATTTTGCGGCTGGCTAGAGGCAACATTTGCGGTCTGCGCGTTAATAAAATGGTTACCGTTTACCGTACCTGGAACTCGATTGGCAATATCGTTGTCACTTTGAATACCAGTTGATGTCACAACCGTTTTCTTCGCAACTGATGAAGAATGACTTCGCGTTTCAGTTGTGTTGGTTTCGACATGCGCGACGTTACTGTTAATCAATACATTGGCGTTGCTGTTTATCGGTTCTCGTATTGTGACTGGTTGGCTCGTTGTTGTTGTTGTTGATGTGGCTGTGGTAAACGGTTTAACAGTTTGAGCGTTTTGCGTTCTCGGCTGAGGAGCGATTTTATTTTGCGTGGTTGTGTCTTTTACTGCTGATTTTCCAATGACTTCATTGGTTCCTGTAAAAAAAGGATTTAAATGTTTTTGTATTTGATTACATATTATTCTCTCAATAAATATCGAACTCACTTGAGAAAAAAATAGCCAAGTATAATAAATTTTCCTGTCGTGAACACATGTCTACGATATGTCAACAGGGTGTTTTTATAATTAACTTTGCTTTAAACATAGTCAAAATAATGTGGTGTTAGAGAGTCAATTTCAAACCCTCAAAAATACAAACCTTCAGAAACGAGGACAGATTGGACGGCGTTGTTTATTTTCGCTAAGCTGTTTGTCATGTCCGCTCCTGCTATGCCCGACTTTGACAGCACTTCTCTCACTACATCCTGTACCACGGTGTTAATTTTTGAAATGCCACCCAAGCGACCCATTGGAATAGCGTCGTTTCTCGGCTCACCTAGAGATTAGCAATGGTCAGAATATGCGAAAAAGGGTCCAATGACACTGCTTAATTTTAAAACATACGTTTAAATCTATCAAAGAGTGAAAACAACATAAAGAAGCGACAAAGAGAACAGGTATGAGCACATTTTTAACTCTCCATCCAAAAGCGACATTGTCACACACTTAACGCACGACGTTGAACATTTAGATAGAGAATAAAGCTTTTGCGTAGTTATTTCCTAAGAAACTTAACAAACAATGTACTTAATACATGTATGTATTTCTTGTTTGCATGTGTTCTAAAGATTATAAACAGTGCGTTGAAATTGACGCAAAGTGTAGTTTACTACATTATTTTTTCTAATAATAATGGACCAGATTAAAAGTGGAACCAATATGTTATGCAAAACATACTACGATTGAAATTATATTTGCAAAACATATACTTTACTGAAACATAATGCGTTTCACACATGTGGTTTTTTAAATAAAATGCAATAAGACTTTACAGAAGATAACTTTACAGTTGTATTGTTTTTGTGTGTATGACACCAATTTACATCGGTATGAAATAGTATGCTACATGTAGGGATTGGTGTTATTATCATACACATCACTGATAATAAATCCCAAATCTTACCATTATCAGAACAGGTGCAAGAACACCGGGATGTGGCCATGTTTAGTCCACTCAAGTGTGTCCTCCATTCAGAACTTACAAGACTTGATTGAAAACACCTTTCTAATAGCTCTTCAATTTAAAACATAAAGATATGAGGCGTGAGCCGCTGCTGCGTTGACGCAGATTGTCAGTTTTGAGAGCGACAGCTTAAAAAGCATTGCAAGCTAGACGTTACGTTCTTTCAAGCCGCGTGTAATGCATTTACATTTAACCCATTTATGCCTAGTGGGCTTATCCATCCTTCTAAATTGGATCAATTTATTTCCAAAATTAGAGATGTCTAGAATATTTATTTCTATATCTAGAATATTTCTTACAGAAATTCCTTTAAGCAAACAGCGCAGACCCTGATGATGCGCGTCTCATCTGGGTCTACGCTGTTTGCCAAGGCCTTTTTCTAGACGCTAGGCATAAATGGGTTAAAAGAATTAAGTTAACGTTTAAAATCAAGTATCACGTGTTAGCTTAAAAATGTTTGGCCCATTATATAAGTATTGTTCAGATATGTTGACAATATCGCCATAAGACAAAATTGGACATCCATATCTTATGTGTTTCAGGTTTGTTAAATTTATAAGTTAATATTTTCGTATTAATTTAATTTGTAGCTGCTGGTAGGCCATTTCTCTATCGTGGGTCAAGTAAAGAGGATGCTTTTTGAGATAGTACTACTGACAGAACGTTTTAATAATATTTTGCTCTCAAATCGGTTTAAAGGCAGAACACTGCATCCGTAATACACAAGCCTTTGCCAGCTCTTGCCATACGTCCATCACAAGTACGACGTAACTATTAGAAACTGTAACCTACTTGTTAAAACATTAAATAACCGAACAAACACCAAAGACGATAGAAGCGGTAAGTATGCAAGCAGATTACACCATAAGCGCTTGAAAATGCGAAAGCAGTACTACGCATGCCGTTTGTTGACTATGCACATGTGTGTTAGTCGGAAATTTATAACAATTGTATGTACAACTAAATATTAAGTTATATGTTACCATAATAAAAGATACTGTTATGTGAAACAATAACGAATGTTATTACTCGTAATCCTTTTTTGATTTAAATATAAATGTATCATCAAAGCTAAAAAACATGCAATTTAAGTATAAAACAAACGTTTGGACATTGACAAGTATGTACAGAAAATCTATATTATGCCTTACCGAAAGGGACTGACAGCCTCCTAGAAGGATGATCCGCAAATGTGTTGTCCATGAGTGAGTTCCCATTAGCTCCTGCTGGCGCAATTTCTACTCCCCGGACGTCATTCACCGGCGGGAAGCTATTTTCTGGCATAACAATATCAACTATGCGGCCAGCTTCATTTGAGGAACTTGACTCGCGGCCGATATTTGTTCTACCAAAGCCGGCTTCAAGATTGCCAACGTCGATGTCTCCGAGACTACTGATGGGACCAGATGCACCGAAATTTGCACCACCTATTTCTGTGACACTATCAATGCGCCCAGGGGTATCGACATTAGCACCACCGAAGTCTGTGACACTACCGATGCGTCTAGAGTTATCAACATTAGCGCCACCGAAGTTTGTGACACTACCGATGCGTTTAGAGTTATCAACATCAGCGCCACCAAAGTTTGTGACACTACCGATGCGTCTAGAGTTATCAACATTAGCGCCACCGAAGTCTGTGACGCTGCCGATGCGTCCAGAGGTTTCGAAAGTGGCACCACCGAAGTCTGTGACACTACCAATGCGTCCAGTGGTATCGATAGTAGCAGAACCAATGTCTGCACCACTGCCGATGCGTCCAGCGGTATCAATATTTGTACTACCGAAGCCTGTTACCCTACCAGCGCGTTCAGATGTATCAACATTGGCACCACCGAATTTAGTGACACTTCCGATGCGTCCAGAGGTATCGACCTTAGTACCACCAAACTCTGTGACACTGCCGAAGCGTCCAGAGATATCGAAATTGGCACCACGGAAATCTGCGCCACTACCAATCGACCCAGGGATATTGACATTGTTGACATTTAATTGGTCAGTGATACTACTTTTGAGAGAAGACAAACGTGCTGTATCTGCACCTGGTACACCACTGTTCCTGCCACTCATGTCGACCGCTCCACTGATAGTTCTACGAGTTGAGTCTACTCTTGCTTGTTCTTGATTGCCAAATGTTTCTATATTTTTAACAATATTTGATGCGCTTGCGGAATTAACTGCATCAAAGTTCTGGTTTACGTTACCCGTTATGATGCCACTGTTGGCATTTCCAAAACTATTGTTAATGAATCCGGTATCAGCCAGGTCCGGTGCAGAAGCCCTTGGAGTGTTTAGCGTATTCATGTTATGTGTAACATCGTTTGTGACGGTAGGGTTGTTCACGGATGACGCACCGCTTCCAACGAATGTAGATCTTTGGTCAGTTGCCACTACTTCTGGTGAAACAATTGTTTGCCTCTCCACTGCAACAAAGAAAGTTATCAATCTGAAAAAATAAAATCTTAAACTTGTGGCATTTAAATACTAGTCTCAATTTGCATATGAAACATTCACATAACGTTTTTCATTGATTTAAAGGGGCCTTTTAACAGATTTTGTATTGAAATTTGTCATTAAATGATTTATATTGATAATTGTAAAGATTGGATCTAAAAAGCTCCAGTAAAAAAAACAAGAATACCATTAAAGAAAGAAAAAAAGTAACCCTCAACTTGGCTCGAACCACTGATCCCTGGAGTAAAAGTCTATCGCTTAGACCATTTGGCCAACCGTGCTCATACAATGAGTGATGTATTCTAAACTTTATATAAACAATCCTCTAGTATCCAAAATATAACGACAAAAAAAGACCTCTCCAAATTATTCAATCGTTTCGCGTTGCAACGCTTTATGATTTTTAGGTTTATAGATCGTCAAAAGATGCATACAATGGATATTTTAGAGCTTGGCATATGTTTAGTATTACTGTTTCCTCACAAAACTCATAACTACAACGAACATTTGCGAATATGAAACTTGATTTATATAAATTTTGTCAATTTACAAACACGTGAAAAGGCCCCTCTAAAGCCATGGACAAACGGAATTAACCGTTTTGTTTATCGAACCTAAGCTCAGCCATATGTGTCTGGTTGAGAGCGTAATTCTTATCAAATTCCCTCCTAATCGAAATATTGTCGTTTGGATTTTTTGTGGTAGACCATTGCATATAATTTCATTTACCGAAAGAAAAATACAAATCAATTATTACCACGATCTGGAATGTACTTGTTAATTCAGTGACTATCGTTAAGTCATTGGTGAGGTCGTCGTTACGTGGTGATTTGGGTCTATCTTGGACCACTGCTAGGCTAATGTTGGACAAGGTGACACAATTTTTTCATCTCTCTTAGAATACTGCTTGTCTTACGATATATTGAGGGATATGTATTAACATTTTTTTTCTAGGTTGTCAAATTAACATAAAATTTTTACTTGGAGTACTACATGTCTAACAAAGGGCTAAAGAGGTAACGTTTGTGTCTATCTTGGTATACTGCTCGTCTTCCAATGATCAAAGATATATAATTAGTATGCTTATCGATGAAATGCAGTCTAACGATGGAAAAGAAGAGAGATGCATTTTGCGTCTATGTTACAATACTGTATGTCCAACGATTGTCATGAAGAGGTGACTTGTGTTCATCTCTGAATATTGCATATAGTGTGATGAGCAACGAGATATAACTGTTGCCTCCATCACAGAACACTACGTGTGCAACACAGATTATAGTATATTAATTAAGAGAAATATGCACTAATGTTCTCTTATAAGCATAATCTCGATGTACTTGAAAACATAGTGTTTAGCTAAACGTATGTGTTTCAATTTTTAAATTGTATTGTCCCCGTCAACAAGTACAATAAGCCTCGAGGGTATCCCGTCCGTATCTTACACAGTTGCTGGAGTTATTAGCATAAATGACATGATTATGGGCATAAATGAATTCGTAGAGAAATTCATATTTACTAGAGATGAATATTAGTTTTGAGAATAAGAAAAGAAATGAAAAAAAAGTTAATAAGGCTGAGCTTTGCTGATCGATAACATGACGTCATATGTAAAGAGCGAGGTACATAGCATACCCGTGGTCCTATCGATTCCACCTCTGACCACGCCAATGTCGGCTCCTATGATGGGTCTGCGGTCGGTTACAACTGATTCTGGAAGCGTGTCTAATACCTGTCAAAATATCGAATAGCTACATCAACTGTGAGAAGCAATATCACAGCCGATGGATATGTTAATCGAATACCGTGTCGATGTTTTCTGTATGAGTGCACTCAGCGCACAATATCGTCATGTTTGTTTACACACTTGTGGTTGAAACGTGAATTGTTAGTTACCTTCTTAACGTTATTTATAATTGTTCGAGGTTTATATATTTATAATTGTAGAATGCCGATAAAACTTATATAAAAGTAACACAAATACAACATTAAAAGTTACTATAATGGCTATACTTAAACCGTGTGTAAGGGAGTAGGACTTGATTTGTTACCTGAATGTTAAGTCCACCTTGCATGGTACCTGACCCGAAAGTCGACGCCGCTGCGACAATACTGTCCACGGTCGGTTGCACCACACTGTCAATGATTCCGCTTCCGGCAACCTGAGATCCGCCGACTGGTGGCGTGTCGGCGATGAATCTCGACTGGTCCGTAAGAACCGGGACGAATCGGACACCTGGCTGAACGACGAGGGTCTCGGTGCCAGCGGCTACTATGGGAACGGTCTCAATTCCAGTCTGCTCTGCGAGGGTGTTTGGCCGTTCCATCGGCCGGCCAATGGGAAGTTGAACGCTGATTGGTTCTGATAAACCTAACAGTGCATAAATGATTGTACATGCATATAGATATAGAGAAGACTATGCTAGTGTGATTGTGTACTTAAATTTATCCCACGAGTGAAGAAAGGTTTACATGGCGAGGCTTGCCGAGCCTTGTAAGCCTTTCTGACACGAGTGGGATAAATTTAAGTACACAATCACACTAACATAGTGTTCTATTTATCTTACAGTATTGTTTTATTTAATTTATTCCTAAAATAAAAGCAAAAACACATTAAATTAACTGAATCTTACATTGCGTAGTAATATTTATTGTGATCTTTCCTGTTTACGGAATTCGAAATAGTCCTTAAGAATTCCACGCAATAAAAACAAACGAGACAAAATATCGCTATACACCTCGATTCAAATTTAATCAGCGTTCCAAATGTAACACACTCAAGTAGAACACAGACGGTTGTGCTCAAACTACAATTCTTGTTTCACCACTGTAAAAAAATACAAAAAACAAACATGGCTCCCGCCATTTTGAAATTTACAAAATGTATAGACACATGCCGTGGCTACGTGAAGCATGATTCAGCATTTATTCCCGCCGATATTGTTAATTTTAGTCTTTAAACAACTCTTCTTTTTACACACTATACTTACTTACATAAAATTATTGTTCTACTCACCGAAGTTGTATAATAACCACGTCCATGTTTAATTTCGTAATTTTTAATTTGCTTCCATGACGAGTTAAAATTCTAGACAAATTTCTTCATCGCCATCAATCTTTTCCATTTTAAAGCACTGGATGTAAGCAGGCAATTCTTTGTGGATAGACATTATTTGATCGACTGACAAAGGAACGACTAAACCATCAAAGAAATTAACATTTCAATTCGACAGCGATTTCCTTCGAAAAGTTAAAGAACAATTCACTGACACTTTCCTTAAATTTAATCCATCAATTGTTCAACAAAACATCGCGTTATTCGTGTACATTCGACATTTTAACTAAATCGAAAATGCAGTCTCACCAGTTTCATTTCAGTTTTATATCCAAACACTGTGTTTTTCACATTCATAATATTATAGTAATCCATCGTAAACACACACACACTCGTAAACTCGCTAAACGACTGCGTACCCAATGACCTAAATGACGCAATCAGGGGTGAAAGGCCAAAAAAAAAACTAGTCCCTACGTTATGTTCTAAAAATAAGTGTGGATAAAACCTGATTTAAAAAAACTGTGGAGAAAACCTTATCTTTTCTTTATGAGTCGTATTTGTTCTATAAAATCATTTAGCTGTAGGATAAAAAAAATCGTAATAACTTCAGCTTTATAAATTATTGAAATGTATGTAAGTTATGTTTGCGATATATTTATAAGCAATTTGTTTTATAATAGCTGAGATAAAAAAGAGCAAGCGATGAAAATCGGCAAGCATATATATTGGTTTGTGGGTTGAAACCTATTCAGATTACGTGCTGTAGCCTGTGGCTTTTTGATATACTATCGATGTTGACCCACTATTTGTCGTGTCCTTGACAAACGTTATGCGCATGCTCAATTAATTGGATCAACTTCTCTAATACCCGACTTCAATGCGATGCGGACAATATGTGCATACCACCACTTGAAACCTAGAAGCTTTATTATAATACTACATTTATATGATTATATGCGCGTTAATCGAGGTCAGTTTATATCAACTTATCATATAATAATGATTTACTGATAATTTCATCGAATTTTTGTTAAAATTTATATATGGATAAGAAGATGATGGACGTCAAATGTCAAAGAAGCCCATTTGAACATAACGGAGCTATGGACCTTTTTGACTTGAAAATAAACACACCTTTGTGTCTGGAGCCATATCCTGGAACTTCTTGAGCAGATGTTATTTTCAACTTGGCATGAGGGTGATTATGGACAATAGGATGCACGTCATTATGCGACGCGAATCATTTATCAGTAACAGAGGTCTGGAGCTGCATCTCCAGTCACATGTAACGTATCACAGTTGTCCCCACTCGTGTAATGAGTCACATGCAAGACACATAACCTTAGAGACAAGTTTAAGGTTGATTTATTATTCATAATTAAGCCGTTACTTCACGATGCATTAATGCATTCTGTTATAAGTATATACAATTGTATTCCATTATCTGGCTGTGTGTGACAGGCACGACTCGGGTCTCCACGGTCACGGTATCCAACTTTGGTCAAATATCACAAAACTTCGTCATGATGGTACCCAATGTAAGAAACTTGAATATTCAATTAAAACTTCAATTGATAATCTATATACATGGAAACAAATGAAAGACTTTAGTAAAATCCTACAAGGCCATTCTATATATTTCTAACTGTTGGCGCTGAACGTGGAAAAAACATTTCTTAGCAATACCCTGTACGAAAGGCTCTGTTGAGGTGCCACAGCACCAGGGCAAAACAATGAAAAAACAACAGTATAAAAGTCAGTATCGACAGGAAATTTTGAATAAAATATTATGTGATAACTCTTAAGCTTTTGGCTGACCATCAAACAAAAAACAGTAAAGAAAGGTATGACACAGACTTTTCATATAAACCTTTAAACCAAAGCAAACTGAATACTATAATGTGTAGGTTTAGTTACTCGAATGTCATTGTAATGAATATAAAAAGTCTAGTTTTGATTTTACCCCTACTTATGGTAACGATGGTTAGATGGGAAAGTTTGGCAAACACTCTTCAGGCTTTATGAACAAACAACAAGTATGCGTCAAAAAGGACATCCTAGATTTGCAGGATTAGTATACTATCACATGAAGATAACAGGACCTGACGGATCTTGCGAAAACTGACACCAGTAATTTGCATCAAGACATTCGTTACTTTTTTTAGAAACAATGAACTTGCATCTTTTACATTACCCCCAGCTGATGAATCTATCAGTGCCTCATATTATAATTCACTGCTAGGACACAAAATCACCATAACTAGTATACGTGAAAAGATAGCAATAGTTTCTCCGTTTGTGATATCATACATTTTTAAATATCAGATCAGCGAGTCATTAGAGTAATTAGGACGATTAAACACATTGATGATTCTGCAAACAATCCCCTTGAAGAATGCATTTATCTAAAATATAACAACGCTAACGTTTGAAATATTTGAAGAAAACTTGTGGTCTAAGACATTTAGTTCCAATCATACCAGTGTGTTCGATACTTTTCTTCAAAGAAAAGTTAACTGCCCCATTTGAACTTTTTTTCCCTAGTGTTGAAGCGTTGCCACTCACAGTGCACAAATCCAAAAAGGTATTAACCTTTTCTGATTGGAGACTTTCAGAAGCCCAAAAGATCGCAGAATATGACAACACTTCTATGTCTTACATACAAAATGTTCAGTCGAGCAAATTCAAAAGAAAGCTTTTGAATGTTACTTAATCAGAAATGTCTGTGAACAAGAAAAACCTTTATGAAATCACAAATATGTAGACTGAATATATTAATGAACTTTCACCATCTTTGGATGCCAGACAGTTATACATTTGTCACCTCAACATAAGATCTTACAGTAAACGCTGTAGCAAACGGCAGTCCCATGTGTTACAAAGACAACTCGCAAGCAAGCAAAAATGATTCCTGTATTGGCAGCTTGACAATAAGAAGCATAGACTCGCAATATCGGTTGAGCATAATGTTCATGTCTATTATATTATTAACTTTAAGACACCGACATTCACATGATGAAAATAGCATTCCATTCTAATCTAGTAACATTCAACATTGTCGTTGGTTACAAACCTCCAAAATTTGAATTCCATAGTTGTCTAAAGTTTACAGGCACGTGTAAGAAATATACATAATCTTATCATAATGGGTAACTTTAATCAGACTGGAAACATTGACATTTGTTTTCTCAGATTGATCCACGATAATGCTCTCAACCAACATATCGCAACTTTAGCACACAACCTTGGAGACAAATTAGATCTCGTCATCAACAGCCTGCCAGACCGACACTCAATTACAAAAGCTGTTCCGTATACAGAATAACGTATTGTTGCGGTGAAACAAGTCCCAGAATCCTTGTATAATTTTGTTGTTAACTATGAGTTCATAGAGTAAACAATCATCGTCTGCAAGACATTTCTTGGACACGATGAAGTATGATTTACTTAATAATGAATGTGTGTGACTGATGATTCCAAAAGAATCTGAAAGAATCCCGTACTGAATCATTGATGGTTCACCTTAAGTGAATATTTATGTTTTATGTAGGAATATCATGGCGAATGATGTAAAACGTTCGCGCTTCAACGCTCTAAAATGTATATAAAAAGTCAATGTTTGTGTGGAAAATGCGACTTTTTTTAATTCACCTAAATAAATTAAGTCATGCACAAGAACCACTGCTACCATCTTTCTTAGTTAAGAGTAAGTGCCATTGTTTTTTTTATGTCGTATATTTTTCTGGCTATAACTCCGACAGTATTTAAATTTCTATGTAAGAAAATTATCGTACCAAGCAATTTCGATTTTTGTAACAATGCTTTGAATGTTAATTATTCGTGAAAAAAGAGCTTTTCTGCATTTTAATGTCAGCGGTAAACCCATCACACGTACAAATGAGCTAAACATTTTGAAAAATAAAAAATAAAAAAAGTACAATCCTTCACTAACACATTTTCTTTGGTTCTACAACCATTAATAAAAATATATTTATTTGAAAGCGACTACAATTCTACGAAGATAATTGTACAATTTATTTTATAGCGTACCTGATTGTCGCGTACTTGATGATGATGAGGCACTGGACTGGGACCGAATGTTGTCCATTCCACTTATTCGGGCGGCTGGAACTAAAAGGAGTGAAATCGAGATTATATTACAAACAATTTTGTATCCTTCTTTTAAGTAAAAGCAATGTACTTTGATCACGTATTTCTTTACAAGGTTATTGAAGTTGCTAGTAAAACGACACAAAATGATAATTGTATAAATTCTGCCTAGTCCAATGGGTCCCATGACTCTTTGTTTAAAGCTACCTGAAGGAGATGTTGTTTGTGTCACGGTATTGGCCCTAGTTCGGATGGTCGACAGTAACTCCTCTCGTGTTCGCGGTCTCGGGATCTCCGCGCCGGCACCAAGCACTTGTACACCGACGTCATTTCCAGCCATCACCATCATGTTTGCGCCTGCAGAAGGATCGCTTACTCGATCTGTTTGCCCGAGTACTCTAGTTCGACTTTCAGTCGCTCCCGACATACCACTTGCCGGTAATGTTTCTATCTGGGTCGTTGAGCGACCGTTAGAACCCGCAACACCTCCGGATGCGCCAGCAGCATTGACGCTAGAACTCATAATTCTCGAGTTTGAGCCCGACATAGCTCCTGTTGGAGCCGCTCCAGTTATTGGCCCTGTCGAATTCGTAATACGTCCATTTGAACCGATAGGACGCACGCTAGATCTTCGTGCGCTTTCATCAACACCAAGTGTACCGGCACCGGAAGTAGACACTCTTCCACCGGAATTGGTCGCTCCATTTTGTCCATCGCGCACTCGCGTTGCCACGCTTCTAGATGATTGGGACGAAGATGACGAGGACGACGACGACGATGATGATGAGCGTGTGTCTGTTATTGACGTTATTGGCGCACTTCCAGTTTCGTCCTGCGGTCGACGTATCGTCGAGCTCAATTGCCGCATAACGTCTGGCGTCAATAGTGAAGCTGTATGGACACCAAAGGAAATACAGTATTACTACACATTGATAAAAAAGTAATATTTTATGAACATATATTCATTAGACAATTCATTCCGGTTTAATACATGTATATGGAGCGAGGACTAAGCAAAAATCTAAATGCGATATGTACTAAATAAACAATTCCTTTTTCAGACTTGTATTTGAAAGACAGTTTATTTTCGCTGCATATGGCTGAAATGGAATTTTCCTTGTATTTAAATTATTTATGTACGAATCCTCGGAGATAAGGCTTTAACGTCAGGTCGCAGGGTTCCCGCTGTCGATCGCCATTGGCGCCAATTGCGACAAAATAAAAAATCTGGCGACAAAATTTCGTAAATGGCGATTTTAAAAAAATCGTCATTTTTCTGCATTTATATTTTCTTAAAATGACAAAAGACGCTGTGTTTACCAGCCGCTTTACGGCAGTCGTAATACTATAGATTTCCATGATGTAAGCGATACAGCTGTTTTCAATGGAGCGTGGAGCTGACTGCATACTACCGCAAAGTGGCATGTTATGGTGATAATTGCGATTATCTGGAGTGTTGTTGCAAGTTATCTTAATTGGTCGGCAGTTTTATTGCATCAGAGATAAGGCAATATTGAAATATGCCGACTTTGCGCTTAAATGTGAAGTGTTTGTCACAGTGTTCGAAGCAGATTCAAGACCAGTAAATTGACAACAATGACAATCAAAAAGGTAAGTATCGATTGTTTTTAGAAAAATCGGGTGTAATTATAGAAAATAGTAAAACATTTTACATGTATTGGTTCTATTTAAACAGTGACATATTTCTGTTTCACTCGTCGAAATGGCAAGTTCAGAGTGTAAAACGACTTTTAAAAAGTGAACATTAGATTCTGCTAATTTTGAGACTCATTCAAAATGCAAACGTTCCCCTCCCTAACATTCACCAGCTAACAAACAAAAACCAAACAAAGACAGTTGTTTATCAGAATTTGATTTCCTTCAATATGATTTCCAACACACAATCTATGTTGTGTGAACTCTTTATATCCTCATCACTTATCAATTCACTCGCTACCGAATGTACTGTTTTAAGAAAGGTAAACATAGTTAAGCTCATTTATATTATTCATATACTACACATTAATTGATTATTATTAGTTTAATGTTAATATTATTTTTCCCTTTTTGTATTTTCAGAATACCATAGAGTTTATGAAGCACCAATACTGTGGCAACATATTCAGGCTGCTAAGAAGGTGTCAATCAACAAGAGTTACAACTGATTGAATGTGCCTTTATTTAATGAACAATTTTTAATGTGTTGTTATTATAAATACTACTGTTATTAAATCAATTCCTTTAACATACTGTAAATGCTCATTTTTTTGGTATTATAATAACATGATCTTCATAGCCCAAATGTTGCCCCAGTGTGGCGACAACTTTTTTAATTCGGCGAAAGTAAGTGGCGACAACTTTTGAAAGCCCAGAGGGAACCCTGCAGGTCGTACAGTTTCCAAAACAGTGTGGTACTGATAAAGTATTATAAATATTGTTTAAATACTAGTAAATAAGATTTTGTCTACAAGGTGTCAATTGTCCCCGAAAAAAGTCCGATAAGATTGAAATATACACGAGCAAAAATTGAAAAATCAGAAACTAGACATTTTCCCTTTCATTTTCGTAACAAAACTAAACTAACTTTACGACTGTCGCAGCAAATAAACCAAAATCAAAGGTGCACACGATTACATGCGGTTTAATATGTTTGTAACGTTTGATCACCGAAGAGTACATGCGACACAAGTTATCTTTTTATTCCTGAAAAGGACAATAACTCCGGGTATGAGAAGAATTTTGGCGTGTAATATGTTTGAATTAATCGCCACTATCGAAGGACGATATGAGCAGAAACAAGTGTAACAAGGTGAGAAGAACGGTATGGTTTGGCTAAATACAGGCATAATTATAGTTACGTACAAAAAATACAGAAATACGTTGGGTCGCTAGTTCGCACACTAAATAATCTGCTGTGAGTGTTTAAAATGAGCAATAAGTTTCAGGAACGCGTAACACAAGTTAACCCATTTATGCCTAGTGGACTCTCCCATCCTTCTTAATTGGATCAATTTATTTAAAAATAAGGGATGCCTAGTATATTTATCTCTATATTTAGAATATTTCTTACAGAAATTCCTTTAAGCAAACAGCGAAGACCCTGATGAGACGCCGCATCATGCGGCGTCTCATCTGGGTCTACGCTGTTTGCCAAGGCATTTTTTCTAGTCGTTAGGCATAAATGGGTTAATAAAAAAATACATTCTTGTTTGATAAAAATTACGTCACTTTGGTTATATGAAGCAAGAGTCTAACCATATTATGAAGGTCCTCAAGTTCACTTCACATGCTGTTTAACAGATTAAAAAGTTGTGTGTACCTGCTACAATCTTACTCTATGCAAATCGTCCGTTTGGATATATCACTGTCTAATTAATGAATTAAGCCAGCCACATCCTATATATTAAAAGTTTTAATTAAAAACATTAAATGTTGTATCGGTTGACTCTAATGACTTTAATTCGTTATTAATAAGGTGCATGATAATGTGATGGTTTAAAGATCAGACGATTTTGACATTGATCGAATGCATGTTAATTTAAACAAATAGTACTAAGGGTTGACACAATTCTCAAAATGATCCATATTTTATTGAATTCAAAAGCTAATCTGAGACTTAACTGTTTCCCTTTATATTTTCTCTCTGATTAACTTTGTTGCTTCTCATTATATTATTGAATATATTTGAGAGCAATTATTATGCAATTAATGTATTTCGTCCAGTGTCTGTTATTTTGGGTTATTTAGAACATGATGCATGAATCGAAATGGCCTTTTGTTACAGTTACGTAGCGTTAAACATAATTTACCGCGTTAAAGTGCAGTCTAAATATGATACCAGCGCTGACAGCACACATTCTTTCGCCATTAGTTATCGATATTTTGTGATATGAAATGTGGAGTGTTGATCCACGTTTTTTAATAGTTGACTTTTGGATGATTCCAGCTAGAGTAATTAAAGGGATCTTTTCACGCTTTGGTAAATTGACAAAATTGAAAAAAGTTGTTTCAGATTCGCAAATTTTCGTTTTAGTTATGATATTTGTGAGGAAACAGTAATACTGAACATTTACCATGGTCTAATATAGCCATTATATGCATCTTTTGACGATTTTAAAACCTAAAAATTATAAAGCGTTGCAACGCGAAACGATTGAATAATTTGGAAAGTTCTGTTTTTGTCGTTGACTTTTGTGAAACTACGAAGATTGCTTATATAAGCTATAAAATACGTCAAGTGTGCGTACTTGGCGGAATAGCTCAGTAGGTTAAAGCGTTTTTACTTCAGGACTCTGGCAGGACTCCAGGGGTCACTGGTTCGAAACCTGGTCCGGGCAATGTTCTTTTCCTTTTTTTAATTTTATTCTTGATTTTTTACTGGAGCTTTTACGATCCAATGTTTACATTTATCGATATAAAGCATTTAATGAATAAGTTAAAAAATGCCAAAATCTGTGAAAAGGCCCCTTTAAGGTCATATATAACAAACATACAAATTTTAATAATAATGACATACTGTTTTAAAACGCGATTTTTTTTAATAAATGGCTTTAATTGTTCGTCTTTTTTAAAACAATTATGTCGGCTCTATTTGATATAAATGTTTAAACGAAAGTCGACACGCATGTTTACAAGTTATTTACATTCATAACACAAAAGAATGACCAAACACACAGGTCGGTGGTTATAAATATAGCATAAGTAGAACACATCAACATTGATACAAAATCAATAAATGCCAACGAAAGTATATAAACGACCTTACGAACGTTCAGACAAAGTATCAATAAGCCATAAAATACGGTCAAGCTGTCTTTGTTCATGCATGCATGAATAAAATGTCTAATAGCTGGAGGAAATGAGTTGAAAGTATTGAGGTTACACTTCACTCACAGTTGAGAGACCTGGCGGCCGGTCGAACGAACATGATGTTTGAGCGTCTTCCGCTTCCCTGAGCGTCGTTGGCATCTAGTAAATATTAAGACATTTCCATAAATTGGTATTACATATTTTGACTTTCCTATAAATTTATGTTACATATTAAGACATTCCTATACATTGGTGTTACATATTTAGAAATTCCTATACATTGGTGTTACATATTTAGACATTCCTATAAATTGGTGTTACGTATTTAGACATTGCTGTACATTGGTGTTACATATTTAGACATTCCTATAAATTGGTGTTACATATTTAGACATTTCTATACATTAGTGTAACATATTTAGACCTTCCTATAAATTGGTGTTACATATTAAGACATTCCTATACATTGGTGTTACATATTTAGACATTCCTATGAATTGGTGTTACGTATTTAGACATTTCTGTACATTGGTGTTACATATTTAGGCATTCCTATAAATTGGTGTTAAATATTTAGACATTTCTTTACATTGGTGTTACATATTTAGATTTTAGACCTTCCTATAAATTGGTGTTACATATTTATACATTCCTATACATTGGTGTTACAAATTTGTTACCGAACGATGTACGGTACTAAACAAGCCTCAACTGGCGAGTCAATAAAATTATCAAATAAATTAAGCGACACTTATGACATGCGGTGTTTATCAAAATTTAATATTAATTGGTGAATTGAAGATCATGCTCGATTTATACCAAGTTTACATAATACTTCATATAAATACTGCCAGGTTAAGCATAATACGACTTAGATAAGGATAATCCCAAATTAAAGGGGCTTAATCCGCAGTTGTTAGAGTTGATGGTGTGGAATGGGGTTTGGTTATCTTTTGTATATTCATACTTAATTACGAAATCTATATTCCTAAAGATATTTTACAAGCACGCACATAATCAGTACATATATACATTTAAATTGAGATCTTCCTGACTGAACTGCTTATTTATTGCGCTCCGGAAAACTGAAAATGAGTTGAAATCAAGATAATAATAAAGACACATTTGCATTTCTGTGTTAAAGGCCTAAAGAGCCCGACCAATCACATTGTTAGTTAACTTTGTTCAAATATATTAGGTAAAATGTTATTGGCTACGAAAAGGTTTCCGACCCGTTTAAACCAATAAGAGTTTACTTAATATATGCAAAACTTTCGTAAATTGTGGTTGTCTATAAAAAATAATGTCATTTAGGAGAATGCTCGATATTTAGATAAAATGCATGATCGATTTCATTAGAATTCATAAGATTTCACTGGATTATATATGTATACATATTTAGCGTTCTGAGAAAACTGGGCATGATGCATGTGCGTGGAGTGTCGTCCCAGATTAGCCTGTGAGATGCACAGGCTTATCAGGGGCGACACTGTCCACTTTTATGACATTTTTCGTTTTTTTCGTTTAAATGAAGTCTCTTCTTAGCAAAAATCCAATTTAGCCAGAAAGTGTCGTCCCTGATTAGCCTGTGCAGACTGCACAGGCTAATCTGGGACGACACGTTACGCACATGCATTATGCCCAGTTTTCTCAGACCACGACTCAAATGCGTGAACACATATTTCAGACCTGGGCGTACAAAAGGTGTTGCAACTTGCCCAAACCAGTGAATGAAGAGAGCATTTCACATTAGATTTAACGATCAGAAGATCTGCTAGTCAGAAAGCAACAACAATTATATATATATATATATATATATATATATGGAAATTAACACGAGGCGTTTATTTAGACAAATGATATATGTAACACCTGGGATACGGCGCATGATATACGAAACACCTGGGATAAGGTGCATGATATACGTAACACCTGGGATAAGGTGCATGATATACATATATCAATCCATTAAAATATCAAGTTATGTCTTTAAGGTTTGACATACTGATACTAGTATAGCCATAACATAAGAGAAAGAAACAACTAAACTTAAATACCGTTTGGTTGCACCCTCCTTACAGCTTCCACAACTGACTGGGGGTTAAAAGGAACCGCCCGTACTGAGGCACGTGCTTGCTCCGGAAGTCCACTCACTAAAAATAACAACTAAACTACAAACAGCAGCACAAACATTATCATTTAAAAAACGGAGCCTTCTATACTTTCATTATTATTTTACCATACAAGGTAAGCAAAGTATCTACAGTATGTTCTTGTCAAATGAAATGAACAGCCCTCAGAATTTTAATTAAACAATGATTCGCTTAACCGGGCAGTTGTAAAATTTCAGGAAATAATCTAAACAATACAGTCAACATATAACATGCTTTAAATTTTAACTTGATTATAAGATAACACCATTAAAGCATTTTTGTTCAAAAACATCAGATTCAGGCTAACTTCGAAGCCCATTTAGACTCAAAATCACCGAATATTTCGAAAAATATTTCTTAAAATAAAGTTAACCCATAAAAAAAAAACACACAACGAAATTCACAAATAGATGTGGTCTTGTAACATAAATTTAACGTGATACAAAGTGCTCGCTTTTATTGTGTGGCGACAATATATCCAGGTGCATTTCCCGCGACGATTTCCAAACATCAACGCGCGAACGCGAGATTGGCTTCGGGCATCATCAGACGCACGACGTAGAGCTTATGAGCTGTCTAAAGCAAATCTCGCGTTTTCTCGTACATGTTCGGATATCGTTGCGGGAAATTCACATTGAATATATTGTCCGGCAAACAATAAAACCAATCATTTTGTATCTAGTTTAATCCATGTTACCAGACCAATTTTGGCAAAGGCTATAAGTAACACTGATTTGTTTATGTGTTAACTTTATTTTTCGAAATATTTTACGTAATATTCGTTGATTTTGATTGTTCATGGGCTTTTAACAGAAAAGTTGTGCCAATATCAGATTTCAGAAATTGTGAGTAATTGGGACCTATTATAAATTACCGGTAAATTTTACGACTGCACCTCATCATTGAATTATGATATAATTAATACACTCATACACATATGCTGGGTAATTTAAACGTGATCTATTTTTATTATGCAAATAACTATGAAAGATCACTAATGCAAGGTTGTGCATGTATAGTATTAGTAAATAGACATGGCTTTGCAACATACATGTTCTTACGGTTAATATATGTAATTAGTTCAAACCATCTAAACCTGAATTATCTGTAAATATGTTATTATACGTTGCAAATCTCAAGTAGTCTATCACACTATAAGTTGGAAAGTTTAAGCTTATTCATAACAATGCGTTTACTCGTCGAACCAGAACCCGATAAAAGTCCCGCAACATAAAAACTCCGATGATATAGAATTTGAGCGAGTTAGGTATCTGCTAAAACTCAATCTGTTCTGTTGCGGCAAATTTATTTTTACAAGTATATTTTATATATTTGCACACATTATTAAAGCCGTGTTGAAGGTAAAGACTGACAGCATACTTAGAATTGTGTCGAGTTCTTATAATGAACGATGATCACCACTACATGGTACACACGTGTCATAAACCATGTGCTTGGAAAATAAACGTGTGCGTGCGCAAGCATTAATACACGTGAATTTGCATTGCATACATATATTATAATCATCCCTTTACCACTTAGATACGTATTTTGACGCATTTGTAGTCCCTTATAAAGTTACATTAAATTAGATACCTTTCTTACTAAATTTTAAAAGTTTTAAAGGCTTCATTTCCAACCCTAAGATAATGATGAGTAGCAAACAGCATAAAACCTGAACAGTCTGCGAGTTACTCACAGGCTTTTCTTGTTGTATGCTGGCTGCAAAAGCCATTTTCACTTTGCTTCTGATGGGGAAAGTGTTAACTGATTCCAATATTTAAAAACCAAAATCGCCATATTGTTCCTGTATATTAAAAAATTTCATGTTTAAAATCATGTGTGTCCCACTTTTGATTCGTTAATTTTAGTTTGTGAATATTTACTTTTTAAAATAAATGTATTCGTTTTCAGAGCAGAATTATATATGATAATATGTATTTGCTGCATATATTGACAGACAGTATACGTAATGTGTATTCCTATACATTGATAAGATAGTAAAATAAAGCACAAACAGGCACACACATTTGTATTAAACAATGTTAAAGGGATCTTTTCACGCTTTGGTAAATTGACAAAATTGAAAAAAAGTTGTTTCAGATTCGTAAGTTTTCGTTTTAGTTATGATATTTGTGAGGAAACAGTAATACTGAACAATAACCATGCTCTAATATAGCCATTATATGCATCTTTTGACGATTTTAAAACCTAAAAATTATAAAGCGTTGCAACGCGAAACGATTGAATAATTTGGAGAGTTCTGTTTTTGTCGATAAATTTTGTGAAACTACGAAGATTGCTAATATAAGGTATAAAATACGTCAATAATGTGTACTCGGCGGAATAGCTCAGTAGGCTAAAGCGTTTTTACTTCAGGACTCTGGCAGGACTCCAGGGGTCACTGGTTCGAAACCTGCTCCGGGCAATGTTCTTTTCCTTTTTTAATTTTTTTTCTTGATTTTTTACTGGAGCTTTTATGATCCAATGTTTACATTTATCAATATAAAGCATTTAATGAATAAGTTAAAAAAATGCCAAAATCTGTGAAAAGGCCCCTTTAAGTAAAAACGCCCGGTTACTATCCTTCCTTTTAACTTGACACACATAATTACTTAGCTAAACTTCTAACAGATGTGTATACATGAAAAAATTTAAGCAGCATGCACACAATCGTCGCTCTTTTTGCATATTGCGCCTGTAAAAAGTGCAGTCAATTAAAATTTAAATAAGCCGAATTGTGTGCGATATTTAGTCATGCGCAGCGCATACCTATGTTGCCCCCTATTTGCCGCAGACGCGATAAAGGGGCCGCAGCAATGCGCTGTCCCTCGCCTAGAAATCGCTGCGCACCTGTGAATAAAAACGCATGAAACATCGAGAACATGGTAATGAGAGCAGAAACATCGAGAACATGGTAATGAGAGCAGAAACATCGAGAACATGGTAATGAAAGCAGAAACATCGAGAACATGGTAATGGGAGCAGGAACATCGAGAACATGGTAATGAGAGCAGAAACATCGAGAACATGGTAATGAGAGCAGAAACATCGAGAACATGGTAGTGAGAGCAGAAACATCGAGAACATGGTAATGAGAGCAGAAACATCGAGAACATGGTAATGAGAGCAGGGTATAGTTTTACGGAATTAAATTAGTGAGATTAGTTACACTACTCAATTAAAAAATATACATATTTTAATTATTATTATTATTATTATTATTATTATTATTATTATTATTATTATTATGATTCATACTCTAAAAAAAAACAGTTCCATTTTCTATCCTTTATTAAATGGCAAGGTCTGCGATTACATATCTCCAAATATAAAAGCGAGACTTATAACGAGCTATTCCATCACCAGCTCCTGTCAAAGCCTGAACAGATTAGAACTATGGTTCAGGTTTTTTGATTTTGTCATGCAATAAACTCAATCTCGTAAAAAATTATGCTTTTGACATTTCGTATTACGCGCCGAGCATTAAATTAACAGTCAAATGTGTCTTATTATAAAAACCATGCAAACAAACGAAAGTACGATCGATTTGACGTTAACGAGAACAAATAACGCATGTCATGCCAGATGACAGCTTCATGTCTTCCCGACTTGTATGTACACATCGATAGTAGTCGGATTCCTGAATAGGCATATGCGCATTCGATTATAGTTAATACGCCTTTCTTTTTTTTCAATAAAAAGTAGAAAATGTTAATTTCTGTTTAAACTAAATCTCGAATTATATGACAAGGCAAAACCTTTTCCTTAAAGTAGCAATGTCAACTTTCCACGCGTCATGTGTTTTCGCTTTAACTTCAATAAATCACTTTTTATTGTTGCTTCGCTACGATTTAATGCCTTTATCTGAATTTAAAGATTGTCCGGAATGTCGAATACTTTCTTTAACATGTTTCTTTTTAAGAAAACATGAAGTATACTAATTATCTGCCACCATATTACCTGGTATGAGCTGCAGACGCGGTCTCGCCCCATTTTCACCCGGAATAATGAAACCTGTGACATTGAAACAAGTATTTAAATGCACCAACAAATTTTTAAAAAAATAAACATTTTACGCATTTTCAAAGATAGCGATAGCAAAGACAGGATTACTAAGTGCTTGCGCAAAACAACATGGTTAGCTGGATAACGATTATGCAAATAAGTTTTTTTTAAGCTTGATGTCTTAATATATTCCTATTTTAGCAAAAAAAAAAATTATTATACAATTATTTAAAAGTGTATTTCAATTATAGTTTTATAAATTACCTTCCTATATGACACTTTTGATTGATAGTTTTGTTTTCATGATTGCAGGTTTTCAATCTCACATATTCAAACAGAGTCTTTACAGCTGTTACCATTTTCAATATAAACTCTCCCAAAGTCATCTAATTAAAAAATTGATTCTAATTATGTGCATAATTGTTTCATCGCCTTTCGCCCAGGTGTAGGGAGGTATGTGAGACCGGCACATTTAAAGCTACAAATCATTTTAATCAAGCGTTCAGCAGTGTCTTTGTCAATCACGTATACGTTGTCATCACTCGTCGAGTGATGAAGAAATGAATAGTCAAATACTGTTTTAAGACCATACATGCCATAAATTTTCAGACCAATTCCGGGACATTGAGCTCAATTTTCCGGGACTTTTGCCGAATTTCCGGGACATGAATTAATATAGCGATATATATAGACATATATGAATTTTTGAAACGCATTTTTTTACATCGTAAATTGCTAGGTTCGAAAGATTATCCGAAATATCTACTAGTATTAACGTCAAATTAAACATTTCTACTTCCGTTACTAGATACAAGCCACGTGTTTACGTGTTCAAAAATAGCACCAAATTGCTTTTGTGTACATGTCACATATCTGCAGCAAACGTGTGAGCCTATCCACGGCCGCATAAAAACTTCGTAGCGCATTTGTTACTATTTAAAGATGAGATGAAATATTGTGAAATCGGGGCGGGTTTTTTTCCACTGAACAAGTATAAAATGACGTGATGTTCATGCTTTTGTACAACGCAAAATACACCCACATTTTGCATGCGACGTTCAACATGTCTGCATAATTTTCGCGCGCTTTTTATTGAGACAAAGGATAAAGCACTGTTTATTTGACGCTAGAATGTGTTTATGTCGCGTAAGCATATCAATTCGGAAGCGTGTTTCGGATTACAAATTGAATATTGCTCATTTTAAAATCGAACGAAGCATTTACAGTTGTGCGTTAATTAATTCAACAAACTGCCATAAAATCGCACGCTTATGAAAATTACGTCAATCGTCGTCTGCATGATCTTACTGCAGTTACACTGCTTACGAGTGTTGTCGCTCATTTAAAGAGTGCGCCAAAACTGCCATAAAATCAGTATATTAAAGCCAATTAACAACCACATTAAACAATGTCGCCTTTTCGGTTTGACTGCAAACGTGAGACAATCGATATGATAATAGGACCCCTGTTAATTGATCGATTTTGACACGTAGCGTAGTCACCTATTCGGGTAGGCATTGCCATGGAGACGTTGCGGATTAGTGGGACCACACTGATTCGAGATGCAGTTAAACCTAAGATAAGGTACATGTATATATGGATTTTGTAAAATGCGGGACATTTGAAAGATTTCCGGGACTGCGGGCCATGTTCTTCATTTCCGGGACAAACCGGGACGTATGGCATGTATGTTTAAGAGCGCAGCAAATTTGCTTAATCAACACTGCGAAAGCATGAAACACGTTTTTGATTCGTATGTCTAATTCGAATGTGTGAATGAAGCACTTCGTGTTAATATTACTATAAATTATATAAGATTTGAGAATAAATTTTACAATTCTAAATATGGTACAAATAATTTAATACAGTGCCTGAAAAGATTTCCGAACTAGGTTAAAGTGTCTGGTTTAAAATTTGTATCATATCACGCAAACGAGAGTTCGGATTAACTACCCCCTTCCTTTGCTAAATATGTAGTTAAAGTGGCTGGATTTAATACCAGCTGTTGCAAGGTTCGGTGTTTTTCAATTGTCATATTTTATAACACCGCCCTGTTTATTTATAAATACGGAAAATATATGGTACTCTATTGTTTGGATATAAAAAAAAGCAACCACATTCGTACTTTGTTAAACTACAGTACCTAATTATAAACTGTTAATAGTGGTATCGTGTCTTAATCATCGGTTATTATTGAAAAGCGATAACCGTAGTTTCACATAAACTTGAATTCTACATGTAAATTACTGATTGTAATTGGCTTTAAAGGTAAAATATTAAGGTACGTGTGCCGATGTACATTCTGTAAATTATCATTAAAAATGATTATTTGTCTTAGTGATTGATTTACTTCCAAACCTTAAATCAAGTAAGTATAAAGATGTCGACTGATCATTTTAATAAGCATTTAAAAATAACACTTAGAGGAGAAAAGTTTGGTACTTACCTAACAACCTAGGAGTACCTATTCGCGAGAAAAGAGATAAAAGCATTACTTTTAAATAAACAACAAGCAAATTATCTTTTTATCATATTTTAAACTTATGCTAGTTCAAAGTGAATACCTTGCTTACTTAATCATTCTTAGATAGTATTACGCTGTGGGCGTTAATAAAACGTGGACGAAACCTGCTATAATTCGTAAATGAACATGGTGGCGTTTATTGTAGTCTACATGTTAAACGTGCAGATTAAGAAATTACAAATTCATGCCGGCAATGGTATCAACATAATGCAAAAAGCCGAATAAAGGGACCTTTTCACAGATTTTGGCATGTATTGAAGTTTGTCATTAAATGCTTTATATTGATAAATTAAAACATTGGACCTAAAAAATCTCCAGTAAAAAAACAAGAATACAATTAAGAAAAAGAAAAAAGTAACCCTCAACTGGGCTCGAACCACTGACCCCTGGAGGCCTGGTGTCTAAAGTCTTCCGCTTAGTCCACTCGACCATCCATGCTCATGTTATATGAGGATGAATTTTTACTTTATATAAGAAGTCCTCGTAGTTTCACAAAATATAACGACAACAGAACTTTCCAAATTATTTAATCGTTTCGCGTTGCAACGCCTTTTAATTTTCAGGTTTTCAAATCGACAAAATATGCATATAATGAATATTTTGGAGAATGGTAAATGTTCAGTTTTACTTTTTCCTCACAAATATCATAACTAAAACGAAAATTTGCGTATCTGAACCAACTTTTTTAACTTTGTCAATTTACCAAAACGTGAAAAGGCCCCTTTAACATGAAATTACCAGTTGCAGTTTCTGTTTTTAAAAAAGGCTTGAACTTAATAAAATGATAATGCTGGATTCGATAATACTGATTCGAATATTGCAAATAATTATAAAATGTATAAAGCTGGACATAAAAAATATATAATATATTCAACAATACAAATCCAGAAACTCTACCATGAAAGGATTTCTTTTTCTTAGCAACTACTTAAAAACACTCGACTTAGATTACCGCATTGGAAATGCAAATGCAAAATAAAAACAATACGTTTTCTTTCAATTTTTTAATGGTGAGTAACCGTTGTTGTTAATTTCGCGTGTGTAGCAGTATAAACAAGGAAGCAGTGAATAAAATACAAACACGATTTTGTTCTTCACAGTTATTATAGTTCGCAAAGCAGCTATTGTTTCATTAAACAAACAACATACTACATGTATATGTATCTTATATGGTTTATCATTTCGCAATTAAACCGGACCAATATACATTCTTAACGTTTGCAATAACGTGTCAAATGGACAATAAATATGTCCTCGACCCAAACAGGCAGCGTAGGTAGATGAGTAAAAAGTGACTGATTGTTAATTGACATTGTTTTCATAGAATTTTATGTATTTGTACCATGTCATGAGTTTGGGATACTAATAAAAATATTTGGAGGAAACTGAATATATTTCATTATTACTTTAAGTGGATTCGCTTGGTTTTTATAATATGCGTCAGACAAAAAACATAAAAAATATCGTTAAGAAAATAAGCTAATCAAAGAGTTGTGATGTTATTTTTAATGTGAAAAAATAGGAAGAAATAAGAGATTAAAAATATATCACAATTGTCATATTTATTATAGATGAACACATTGTTGTGTGAAAGGCTATTTTGTTTATTCGAGTGATTTCCACAATGTTTTGCTAACTCCGAAGTCCGATAAACCAACCAGCCTATAGGTAGCGTGCATTGCTGTTCATGTGTCGGTACATACTAGTAAAACGTATATCGGTTTTCTTATAGCATATAGCACACTACAGCCCACTGTGCAGTCAACACATATACTACTCATGCTATTAAAAAATAATAGTGTTTTCATTGTGATATTCTATATTAAAAGCGATATAAATAATTCAAAATAAACCTTATTTTACAGAATAAAGAATTTTAATGGGACTTACCAGTCGAGTTCGCCGCATCTAAAACAGCAATTATATTTTGTTTAGCCTAAATAAGACAGATGAGTAAGTTATTGAGTCGTAATAAAATATCAATTTAACAACTACGTTTTCAGTTCCCAGGTTTACAAAATTGGTGTAGGGAACAATGATAGAAATAAACTATGCACATAAAAAGTCACTGATTTTCTTATTATAATGTCATATACACAAAACGGATGTATTATGATCCTATCTGAAAATGAATGGTGAAGTTCATCGTATACCTACGCAACGTATTTTTTAAAACGAATAGTATGGACTTTCAAGTATACCTTTTTTGAAAGGGGGTTTGAGAGTAACATTTATTCCCCCCTCCCCCGTATACATTTTAATGAAAGTTGAATTGAGAGTTTTGAAGAGTGGACAAAAGAAGCACAATCCTACGGAACAAAATTAGTTCAATATCAAGCCATCAAACTGGATTTCAATCATCGACGTTGAAACCTCAATGAGGTTGAAAATTGTTACCTACAAAAAATATAATTATAAGAACTATTTATTTACAATATGTTGCAGATAGTTCTAACGGTCATTCGAATTGGGCTGCAAATATCAGAACATTGTTAACAGAATATGGGTTTGCATATATATTTGACAACCCTAACGTAATCGATCAGGATATATTTTTGAATGAATATTAAACCCATATTATAGACCCTTTAAGCAAGAAACTATTACTAAAATATCTAAAAATAGAAAATAGCTCTATTTTAAATCTATACAAGTATTGTAAACAATCACATTACTCTAAACCATATCTAGATAGTTTGTCCAAAATTAATTGTTCATTTATCATCAAACTTAGATTAAACGTAATCCTCTAAAAATACAAATAGGCCGTTATAAACAAATTCATAGAGAAGAAAGATATTGTACCGTTTGCAATTGTAGAGATAAAGAGGACGAGTACCATTTTGTCATTATATGCAATTGTTATAATGTAATTAGATAGAAGTATATTAAACATTATTACTATGCTAAACCTTATGTATTTAAATTTACGCAATTTTTGACCTCATGTTATAAGACCGATATAAGTAATCTTTGTAAGTTTGTTAAGGACACTCTAAACTACAGAAATGCACTAAATTTTGTTAATAACTGAAACACAGTTCATCTCCGAATAACTTCTCGATTAAGTATTGTTTAACAAATAAGTTCGTATAACTCTTTCACTTAATGCTATGTAATGTTGTTTTATGTATAATGTATATGTATCGAAGACGATGTACTTGTACAAGTCTTTAATAAAATGTTCTGTTCTGTTCTGATAATGTATAGACAAGAGATAAATTGGACTGATACCGGTAAATTGTATGAAAGAGTCATTTCGAAGGACAGGACTTGGTGAGGACGATTATTTAAAACTTAATACACCCTTTAGTCTTTATCAATTCTCATAAAAGCGATGTATATAAGTACCAGGTTGCTTACACAATTCCGAGTGGGAACGAGAGCAAACATTCTACAAATGTCTAACTGAGATTAATTACCGTGTGTTTTTGTGTTGTCTTTGTGGACAATTAACCATTTGAATGCATGCAGTGGTGTGGCTTTTCGTTTTAAGGGTAACACTTAGCAATGGACGTTGCAATACCAATAACATAGTTTAAGCAAATACCAAGACATGTTCGTATTATATTTCTAAAAATATAATTTGTTCTCATATTTAAATATAAATCATTAATGAAATTATTTACCAGGGTATATGCATTAACTTTTTCGTTGATAATTTAAAAAATGTTGGAAAGAACTGCATAAAAAGTACTTAATTGGTGTACTTACGATTCGCCGAAACAGTTACTGAAAAATCAAATAAATCAATAAATTTGTATCCCAATCTTAAGCAACCGTATGAGCACATGTATAAATAAATTAAGATATTTAATACATATGCTGTTGTTTAAAAACTACCATTTAAATAAGTTATATGGGACACACAAATATCTCAATGTTCACATAACCATAAACAATACAACGTCTTACACGAATTTTATCATGAAAATAATGAAATATACAGTTAAATACAAGTAATGAAGATCATTGTGACAATAGAGTCATGCTGTTCTTTTAAACGAAATACAATTCCTTTACATGTATTGTATTAGATATTTTATGTACAATTTTCATCCAAGCGTTTACCCTTTACTCGTTTCAACGGTAGCAGGAACATATTAAGTATCGCACATCTAACTTACTGTTGTTTGTAGAATGCCAATTGTCTTATTGATTTTAGCCTCTAAATGTGTTGGTACCGACCAACACGAAAACCAACGAAAAATGGCTTAATCATTATTATGCTATCAAGCGTGGTATATTTCTCTCAATTTCATATGAAGTTAATAATAGCTGCATAGCTTTTTAAATAATTATTGATACATTTGTTTGTTGTAAATAATACCTATGACGAAATAAATAAATTAATAAAAAACATTTATAAACCGATATATGTATTATATGTATATGTACTTACGTGCAAAGCATGCAAACACTAAGGCTGTTACAACCCGTTCCATGTCCATTTCCTGTTACGATAATATCACAGTAATTTTCACAATTAACTGTTCATTCTCACAGACTGAACACAAAGATGTATACAATGGGTGCAATAATACAGGTCCGGTGAAAACTACAACAAAAATTACCACACTCGGTACGGCAGCATAAAACGAACTGAGATTTTGTTATTGACAACCTTTCACGCATCAACGTCAATGAAATCCTCGTCAGGACAATGCGGTTGACAGGCGGTGGTCGTTCGGTTGTCATCATTTCACGTAAGCACGATCATGAGCAAACCATTGTTTCGCAACTCATGAACATCCTTATCACCATACCAATTGTATGCTGTAACGATATGTACTTGTGATTTGACCATAAAAGGAAACCAACTAAGCAATAAACAAATTTATGCATACTGTATTAGATTGGCCTTCATCTGTGATCTCTTTGACATGGACATTTTAGTTATTTTGTCAATCAAAATAATAGATGAGAGAGAATCAGGAAACTGGCAAAAAATATTGAAACTACACATAAAACATGTAATTTGATTGTTTTGATTTACTAAAGATAAACATTATTATTTTAAATCTGTAATGCGGCTAATCCCATACAAGTCTCTTTAGGAAAACATGGTGACTGTAAAAATATTATGCAACTAACATTAAAGATAAAAAACAACATCAACACCGACACAACAGTAACACTCATTGGAATGTAAATATTCGTAGGTTAATAAACATGCTGTGTTTTAATTACATTAAGATAATACCCAAAGTGTAAGGTTACGTTAAAACTATCAAGTAGATTAGCATGTTAAAGCAATGAGAAATGTAGATTAAAAGCAACACAGGGGTTTCACTGGCCCAAAAAAAGTTGTCGCCACTTTTTCGCGGCGTGAAAACTGTCGGTTATTCCAATCTTATTAAAAGAACAATCATTTAAAGAAACCTTACTACATTAATGTCATTGACTATATTATCACTTTGAAAAGTATGTTATTACATAAAAAAACAATAAGTAACTTCATACATGTAAGTCATACCTTCATAAGTCTTAATAAACTTTATTTGCATATAAAATATAAATAACATTTTTTCAACTTGATAAACAATACAGATAACCAAAATAATATAATATTAATAATGTTAACATCAATGTATTTAACAGCATGCTGCATAAATGTTTCAAAGTTAATTATTTAAACATAGAATCACACCAATGTACATCATTTGAAAGGACAAAAGAAAAATAAAACATCAGAAAACAAAGCATCTCACTTCCAATTGTTACACAGCTATATTTGGTCATTTGGACATGATATACTTCAGTTTCTTTTGTTAAAACGTTTTCTGTTAGTGGTGGATGATTTCAAGGTTCAATTAAATTAATGTTTTTTCACGCCTATTTCCTGACAGAAAGGCCCAGCTAATTGCCACCATCTATTCTAGCTGCCTGAAATAACATAAGACATAGTTTTACAAACTATCAACAACAAACCAACACATAAATGTCCCTATCTTTAAATGTCCAAATTTTAACATATCCGAAATATAGTACATCGAGTAAACGATATACTTTTTATTTTAGAAATGGTTGGTATCTTAATCTAAGTATATCCTTCTCAGAACATTATAATAATGAAACTATTAAACAGAAATGCTCACAAATACCTGTTGAAACAAGTTTTTATTTGTTTTAGTGGAGAAATTTTGCTTTTGCCAGACCCATGGTTTTGATAAAAAAAATAGCGGCCCTAATCATCATTATAATTATTGTCGTCGTGACAGTTTGTCCCCGTGTTACTTAATTTCTTGCTCAGTATCATAAGGAGCCGTTAATCCGATAATAACCCCCATAAAACTTGACAATAGCAGTAAAAACACCGTTTGTAACACTTACACGCTTCAGTGATTGCATTCTGCACTGTAGGTCGCTTACATCGTCGTGAATCAATATTAACAACTGACAGACGCTGGCCGCTAATGCTCGGTCGCGTGCTTTCGATTCACAGTAGCACATTATATATACATTTTCGGATAGGATTTTACCGATTTTTTTTTAATTCGCCACATTTAAAAACTTGGAGACACTTTAAAAAATTTAGCGCCATTTGGCGCCAATGGCGATCGATAGCGAAATCCCTGCAACAAAATAATAACGTTGTTCACAAAATAAATTGCAGTGAAGTTTGTATCTGCATTCTCAAGTTAGTTTATTTATAATACACCCTGTATGGTTTACTACTGCAGCTGTTTAAATATGTATTACGCTTATTAATTAACAATTGTATTACTTTTCCAAGGACATTTACAAGACTAAAATGAATAAAATGTGTACATAAATTGCGCTAAGTTCATATACATACAAACTGTATAAAATATATTCATAAATTGTTGTAGTATAAATATTAATCATGTATGGCGTAAGGTTTCTAATTTAGACAAAATAAGTTTCCCACTGTGTAAATTAAAATAATTGATACTTCACGGTGAAACAATCATACGCACTTGTAAATGCAAATAAGTAATTTTTGCCCGTCTAACTGTAATTTAATTAATAATTTGTAACATCGTTAACATGTTTACATAACCTTATAGGACCTCTGCATTAAAAAACAGGTGGTGTGATTTAATTAAGTCATAAGATGAAAGTACGCAACTTCCATTGACAGGTGTATTGTACAAACATGAGGAAATGTAATCCGAATTCTTATAGAATGGTATAATTGAAACCTTTGTAAAATTAATTGGCTTGAACTTCCCACAATATTATGTATTCGATTATTCTGTGCACGAGATAATGCGAATTAATAATGCATCTTAAGGCTTGAGGGGTTTGTCTCATGTTCACTTTAAGAAACTAATTTGGTTTAAACAAAGCGGTATTGTTTTTAAAGTTTGACTGCGTTACTATTGCTGAGTATAGCCTGGAACGTTAGGACAAGTTTTTTTGCCAATGGATAAACGTTTCTTTAAGTTAAGGACATTGATTTTACAAATATACCATTTTCGATTCTCTTTAGGTGTAAGATTTTACATATACTGAATTTTCTACTTGGAATCTATGATTACCGGTGTATGGAAATGTAATATTCTTCATATAAGCAATTCTGATAAGGCTTTAAAGTTAGTATAAATAATATTTTTTAATATTTTGTAATTTTTGCCTTTAAAATTTATTTGTGTATTTTGATACTGGATACATTTATCTTTTAAATATTGATTGACATTTTCATTAATGCTTATGGAAGGTATGTGTTCTTGGTAAGCCATAAATCATATTAGTCCAGTAGAGTTCAGTATGCTCGCAATGCAGAAAGTCCATTTAGATCAATATTTGATTAAATCATAATTTTATATTTAAACGGCACAAACGATAATTTTGTACATTAATCGGTTATTATCTTGTTCCAAAATGCTATCATTCTCACTTTTATAATAATGTCGAGAGGGCATCTTTCAAGTTTTGCCGATTTGCAGTAGGGTTTTCAATCCTAGTAATTCTGCATAAGAGCGGGCAGTGAACAATTTAAAAAAATGTTTGGGTCGCATGTACTCATGCATTGAAAGTAATTTAAACTGAAATATATATGTGAATAAAATTAACAGTTCCGTGTTTGCTTGTTCTATGTTCACTTTGTTACATTTTAGAAAACCAGATGACGAACAAAAATACAATTTGATATGCAGAATTGTTGAAACAATGAAGATTAAGTTGTCTTTTTCATTTCGTCGTCAGCATATATCACGATTAGTATCTTTGAAAAGTTTCAATATTTAGACTTTCATTCACATTTGAGTTCTATGACTGGAATAAGGGTTTCAAAAGTCGATATATTCACTGACAAATATAAACCTATGGCTAACAGATAAATGTTCGTCAAATTCAATACTTTTTGGTTGACTATATGGTAGTAAAATGATAAATTAAACATTGACATATTTCTGAAAGTAGATTTTTTTCAAATTTGAGACCTTACCAAAAGTGAATACTATTATCAAACAATGAATATTTAAAACTGTTTATTTCTTGGAACTATTGTTCTGTATTTATTACTTTTTTACACGTTGAATTGTGTAGGAGTTTGAGGCATAGTTGAAGGGCCACAGCATATATTCTAATGTGTTTATTCAACATGACCAGGCTCAGGCAGATAGAGTGTTGGCTAACAATTTCAGAGCTGTTCTTGGTGCGATTAAGTCGCATGGTCTTACTGTCAGAGGTTCACGTATTGTTCCACGGGGCTCTAGTGAACGCGCTGATTCCCCACGTGATCGTGCTTCCGGAGATGGCAACCACCATTCGGGTTTGCGGAATCGTGATCGTGCTTCCGGAGATGGCAACCACCATTCGGGTTTGCGGAATCGTGATAACCGGTATGACAGCCGTCAGCCCGGATCTAGAGACGGTTCACAGAGGCGAGATCAGGGGGGTGATATAGATAGGCGCGATTCCAGATATGACGATCGAGACGACAGTTTTAGAACTGTTCATCATGGTCGAAACCGGGGTCGTGGTGCTGGGCGTGGAGCTGGAGGCAGGGGTCGCAACGGGCGTTACAACGACAACGGAAGAAACCACAATTATTAGCTTCATATCGGGTTTTGGAATGTGAAGGGGTGGAATTATGATAGAAACTCTGACAATTTTAATTTAAGATCTCAATGTGTTTTAGACAATGATTTTGACATTTTAGGTATAGCGGAATCACATCTTTTAAATAATGATATTTTACAATTAGACGGTTACACATGGTTTGGGTTTAACCGTAATAATATACATATAAGAGCTAAATCTGGATCGGGTGGAATTGGTTTTTTCATAAGAAACTCTGTTTTAAACATGTTTGATATTTCCATTGAAGATAATACTGTTGAAGGGATTTTCTGGTTAAGGATGTGTAACAAGCAAGATAAATCGTTAATATTTCCCTGTGTATGTTACCTTCCTCCGCAAAATTCGTCCAGATATTATGATGTTAACAATTTTTATGATACATTATTGTCTAATGTGTATTTATTACAATCAGTTGGAAAAATTTTCATATGCGGAGACTTTAATAGTCGAATAGGCGATTTAGATGATCATATAGCTGGTATCGATTGTCTTCCTGCTAGAGATGTCAAAGATTTTAATACAAATGCTTATGGTGAGCTTTTAATAGATTTTTTAATAAATACAAATATGTGTGTCTTAAACGGACGAAATATGGTAAACAATGATTTCACATCTGTTTCAACAAAAGGTGTATCAGTTGTTGATTATTGTATTATACCACATGATGCCATTGAAAATTTTGTAGATTTTTCGGTTACTTTGGCATCAACTGTTATAAATAAATGTGGTAATATTGCTGAACTTGCACCAACATGTATACCTGATCACTCACTTTTGTCCTGGAAAATGCAATGTTATAGCTCTATACCTATATATGAACATGTTGACAATAATGTCTCAAGTTCTTATGTCAAGTTTGATAGAACTTTTTTTGACGGCTCATTTTTGAGCAATACTGATATTTATATGATGTTAATAGAACTATAGATAATTTAGAACAAGGTTTTAGAACCCAATATGATATTGATAAAGCATATGACAGTTGGTGTGATATTTTAAAAATGTCTATGTACTCTAAAATACCGTATAAATCTATACAGATTAAGTCTGATTCTTGTTCAAGAAAATACAAGCCAGGTAAACCTTGGTGGAATGACCAGTTAACAACTATGTGGGATAACTTGTCACAAGCTGAAAAGCGCTGGCTACGCTGTAACAGTAAAAGTGATAAAGTTTATTTTAAAGCAGAATTTGTTAAACTTCGCAAAATATTTGATACAGAGGTACAGAAGTCTAAGAGGCGTCATTGGTATAATATCCAGAATGATTTACTTAACGAGTGCAATGTGGATCAATCCAGGTTTTGGAAGTCAATTGGCAGGATCGGTATTGGACAGTCTAATACAAAGAAGATTCCTAACGAGGTTATACTAGATGACGGCTCTTTGTCTTCTGATGTAGATGTAGTCATGTCCAAATGGAAATTAGAGTTTAGCTCTTTGTTCAATAACCCTAAGTCTGATTGTAATACAGATCATAGTTTTGTTAATGTAGATGAGTCCAATCTTAGTTATAATAATGATATATCTGTTTTAGAAGTTAAGAAGGCTATTGATTGTGCTAAGAAGGGTTAAGCAAATGGTATAGATGAAATTCCTACAGAAGCGTTGCAAAATGATACATCGGTTATGTTTTTACACTCTCTGTTTAATATTTGCTTTAATAATAGCACTGTGCCGTCTGTATGGGGAAAATGCATAATTAACCCTATTAAAAAGTCATCTTCTTTAGACCCTAGAGACCCTTTATCATATAGAGGTATATCCTTGTCCTGTTCTGCTTATAAACTGTATTGTTCTATTTTAAATGAAAGATTAAGAAAGTGGGCCGAAGATAACAATATTATTATTGATGAGCAAAATGGGTTTCGAAGAAAAAGAAGTACTATTGACCATGTTTCTACATTAACAAGTATAATTGATACTAGAAAGAAGAAAAGGCAATCTACTTTTTGTAGTTTTATTGATTTTAAAAAGGCTTATGATTATATAAATCATGATATGCTCTGGAAGAAAATGTTTAATATTGGTGTAAAAGGAAAAATATTAACTGCTGTACAGTCCTTATATACATCCATATCTTCATCTGTTAGAGTTAATATGTTAAATACTGAATGGTTTCCTGTTAAATCTGGTTTAATGCAGGGATGTATATTATCTCCTCTGTTATTTAACATGTATATCAATGATCTTGCTTTATATTTGAAAGCTTTAGATATGGGTGTAGAGTATGGGAATGAAAAACTTTGCATTCTATTGTACGCGGATGATATTGTGTTGATAGCAGAGAATGAACATGATTTACAGCTCTTGTTAAATGCATTGAATGACTGGTGTAATATTAATGATATGTACCTAAATTGTAACAAAAGTAAAATTGTGCATTTTCGACCTAAATCTGTTTGTAAAACTATAATACAGTTTACATGTGGCAATGATATACTTATGACTGTTGATCGATATCTGTATCTAGGTTTAGTTCTTCATGAACATTTGGATTATAATATTATGGCAAAGGTTGTAGCTCAGAGTGCAAGCCGTGCACTTGGTCTGTTGATTGCAAAATGCAAATCAGTTGGTGGACTTCCATTTAATGTTTTTACACACCTATACGATAGTTGCGTTTGGCCTATTATTAGTTATGGAGCTGCCATTTGGGGCTACCATTCTTATTCGTGTATCAATGCTGTTCAATATCGAGCGATGAGGTTCTTTTTGGGCGTCGGAAGATATACTCCCAACATTGCAGTCTCGGGTGATATGGGGTGGGTGCCTCCGGAAATTAGGCAATGGAAGTCCATTTCTTTGTATTGGGCACGTCTATCAACAATGCATGATTTTAGAATGAATAAGCGTGTTGCACTCTGGGCTAAGTCTTCAGCTGGAAGGTCTTGTAGAAATTGGTATTATATTGTCACTGATATGTTTAATACAAATGGATTACAACAATACATAAATATCGAGTCAGCTTTACCGAAACATGCCTTATTGAATGGAATAAAGAATGTTTTATTTGATAAATTTAAGATAGACTGGTATCAATCTCTAAATAGTGTCACGGGTCCTTCCGGTCGAGGCAGAAATAAGTTGCGTACATATCGCCTATTTAAGGACGGTTTTAATACGGAATCTTATTGTCAGCTTATAATGTCTCCGTATCATCGGGCTGCATTTAGTAAATTCCGTTGTGGTGTAGCACCTCTGCGAATAGAAACCGGGCGATACGAGCGGCTGGACGTACTAGACCGGAAGTGCCCCTTTTGCGATAATGTTGAGGATGAGAGCCATGTTATTCTTGATTGTTACTTGTATCATGACTTAAGACATATGTTATTTGACAAAGCTGTAAGTGTAAATCCTAACTTTCTATCTATGTCTAAAAACGATCAGTTAGTTTTTCTCTTCACAACCCCATTAATGATAAGAAGTTGTGCCAAAACCTGTTATGATATTTTAAAACGTCGTCTTTTATATGCTTGTAAATAATGTCTTTTCGCTGTTTTTAAGTAAAAATAATGTATTTTAGAGGCTTCTAAGAAGTTGTTACTAATCAGGTCATCTACGATCTGATCGGGGTGATACATGTACTCGATTTTCTAAACAATTTCTTTATTGCGCAGCAGTGCTCGTATTTGAACTCATTTTTTTTTTTTTTTTATTAATTATTTTTACGATGTTTAGGATTAGCAACAGCCTCTTAGGTTTATCATGTAATATAGAACTGTTTTGTACAGAGTTGGAACGCTGGTGATTTTATACATGTATATATATGGTTTTATATGATTAGAATGCAAAAGTCTCTGATATTTCTTATTTAGAAAGGTTACATACAATTGTCTATTGTATATATATAAGTGAATGTTTGTATTGTTGTATTGTATGTAATTGAGACTATAATAAAGAATAAATCTCTAGTTAGAATAATATTTTTGAAAGGTTACAAGTGTTCACAGAGCACTGGTCGATTTGAAAGTGATGCGATATAAAATATTTGAGGTCGATGGAGTCTGTTAAATTTGAGATATATAATATTGTTGAGTTGTGTGCATGTGTAAGTGACTGTATTTTTAATTAAATTCATAATCATCGTAATGAAATGTTGATTGTTCGGATGCATATATCAAACTCTAAGCCAATATTCTTGCCCGTTATTTAATAGATATAAAAACACAGTCGCAAAGACAATTTCAACTGAGCAGAGCGATTATTAAAGTAAAACATTAAAGGGGCCTTTTCACGTTTGGGTAAATTGACAAAATTGAAAAAAACTGTTTCAGATTCGCGAATTTTCGTTTTAGTTATGATATTTGTGAGTAAACAGTCATACTGAACATTTAACATGCTCTAAAATAGCCATTATGTGCATCTTTTGACAATTTAAAAACACGAAAATTATTAAGCGTTGCAACGCGAAACGAATTAATAATTTGGAGAGTTCTGTTGTTGTCGTTATGTTTTGGGAAACTACGAGGATTGCTTATATAAAGTATAAAATACACCTAGTATACTATATGGAAGGATGGCCGAGTGGTATAAGTCGTAGGCTTTTTACTCCAGGACTCCAGGGGTCAGTGGTTCGAGTCCCGCTGAGGGTTACCTTTTTCTTTCTTTTTCAAGTTTATTCCTGATTTATAACTGGGGCTTTTTATATCCAATGTTTATATTTATCGATAAAAAACATTTAATGACAAACTTCAAAACATGCCAAAATATGTGAAAAGGACCCTTTAATGTAAATGCTTTATAACAATGTCACCAAAATACATCAATGTTTTTCAGGTTATGTTCTTGATATTTCAGGATATGTATGAAAAATGTAGCTTTATCTTCGTGGATCGAACGGGAAACTGTGCTTACGGTAGTAAAACATCTGTTGACGTATTCTACCCAATCATTGTCAATTAATCTTATACCTGCAGGGCCTATGAATGATATGCATACAGGACTGGAAGGCCTATGAATGATATGCATACAGGACTGGAAGGCCTATGAATGATATGCATACAGGACTGGAAGGTCTATGAATGATATGCATACAGGACTGGAAGGCCTATGAATGATATGCATACAGGACTGGAAGGCCTATGAATGATATGCATACAGGACTGGAAGGCCTATGAATGATATGCATACAGGACTGGAAGGCCTATGAATGATATGCATACAGGACTGGAAGGCCTATGAATGATATGCATACAGGACTGGAAGGCCTATGAATGATATGCATACAGGACTGGAAGGCCTATGAATGATATGCATACAGGACTGGAAGGCCTATGAATGATATGCATACAGGACTGGAAGGCCTATGAATGATATGCATACAGGACTGGAAGGCCTATGAATGATATGCATACAGGACCTCTCTGGAAAAAATATACACGGGAATGTAAAGAAGAGAAATTACATAATGTATTTATTATTTTTATATATTCTTCGCCAATTACATATCTCACTGTCCAATGTTTGAAGTCGCCGTGGTGTACGTAATGGATGTCTGCGTAGCGACCGGAAGGTCACAGGTTCGATCCCCACTGTGTGAGCGTTCTTAAGATTTTCCCCAAAGACGCCAAGTACTGGTTCTAGGCCCAGGAAACGGACTCGATGGCGTTTCAATAAGACTTTGGCTTTCGATGCAATCGAGCTGAAATAAATAAGTTTAAACTAAACTAACTGCCCAATGTCAAAACTGTTACTCTCTAATATCATATGAATTTATTGTTTATTTCTGTTCTTTTTTCGCATACTTACTGTTACCACGATATTCTGCATCTAAAATAAAAGTTAAAGCAAAAAATAGCCGAATACTTTATGATTCTCTGACATTTTAAGTTGGAAACTCCAACATTTTTTCCCATTTTCGCACAACCATTGAATAACAAACTTCACCTTATTAACCTAAATATTTATAAAGAAAGGCTTACTTGTTGTATAGTTATACATAAATGATTTATATATGCATTATTTAAAGCAACTTACATGTAGCAAGTGGTACACACAAAAAAGAGGCACACATGTGTGTCTACTCCTCTCAGAAAATAAGACATACACACATCTAATTGCGGATTGATCATACAAGAAGATACAATTTCTCTGTGTATCCTTGATCGAAACATAGCAAATAGTTATGTATCAAAGCATACATTTTAAGGGACAGCATTGCTTGCAAGGGTATCCACGTTTAAACAAATGAATTTGCCATAACCATGCTGCAATGAAGATTGTTATAGTTTGTATACATTTGTAAAAAATATCGTGTCTGTATTTAATTATCAGAAAATGCTTACACGTATGAATTATATGCAGTTCATTATTTGTAAACGAAGCAATCGGTCCCAAAATAGTTGAAATTTAGCAATTCATAATGCTCAACTACGCATTAAAGTCACTATAACGCTAAAAATCAACGAAAATTTCGTTAAGTATTTCGTAAAATAAAGTTAACACCTTAACAATCAGTTTATAGCAATAGCCAAAATTTCAAAGCTAGATGTGGTATGATTACTTAGATTTTTGTAGATACAAAATGCTCGTTTTTATTTATTTGTGGCCACAATTAATTCCGGGTGTGTAGAAATACCGAAACCCCGTAATTACCGAAATCCCCCGAATACCCCCGAAATCCCCAATAATATTTATAATTTATCAAAATGCTGCGGATATTAAGATAGAATATTGCAAAATACAATCAATTCACTGATGAAAAATTGTTTTTATCCATGTTTGGTAGTGAAAAACTTAAATATATACATAATTATTGGGATTCCGAGTATGAATCCATAGTGCATGTTTTCACAAGCACGACCAGGTACAGAAATCCCCGCTGTAAAGCTCGTCAAGTGTCAAAAAATCATCTGGGTGGCTGTTTGATATTAGAAAGAAGAGGTACAGACAAAAACTTAACAACAATATTTACAGCGGGGATTTCTGTACCTGATTTCTTGATATCCGCAGTATTTTGATAAATAATAAATATTATTGGGGATTTCTGGGGATTTCGGGGGAATTCGGTAATTACGGGGATTTCGGTATTTCTACACACCCGGAATTAATTGTGACCACAAATAAATAAAAACGAGCATTTTGTATCTACAAAAATCTAAGTAATCATACCACATCTAGCGTTGAAATTTTGGCTATTGCTATAAGGAACACTGATTGTTAAGGTGTTAACTTTATTTTACGAAATACTAAACGAAATTTTCGTTGATTTTGAGCGTTATAGTGACTTAAATATTTAAAATACAAAGCCTCCAGAATAGTTCAAGAGTGCAAACGTATGTTTTAATATGGGAAAATGAAGAATAGTTCATAATCATATTACATTGAAATAAACAATATGTTTACATGGTACCTCCATCGTTCAGGTATTACTCAGCAAAACTTTGAAATTTATAACATGTTATATATATATTGTATAAGATAAAGGAAAATTTGACATGGGGAAATTAATGGACTTGCTCACCCATTTTTTGTGTTTGTAAGCGTCGCTTTATGTATTTATTTTACAAAATTATAGAATGTTTATAAAATAATAAATAACAAAACTAAGTAATAAATCTACTGTACATATTCGCCAGCCAGACATTTGGCAAACGTCGTTTCTACCGGATAAAATTCTAAGTAATTTAAATATTTGAAATATTTCTTAAAAAAATCAAGTAATTACTATTTGTTACGTTTCTGTCACAAGAGAGCTGATGACGTTGATGTTAAGTATGAGGAGATGCGATAAAGTATTTTTTCATTCCAAGGTCGGATTGTATATTTCATTCGCAGTGAATGTTTTACATAACATAAATAAAACATGAGCATTGACTTTGTTTCCAGTGAAATTAAAACCGTTTATTTCCACAGAATTTGTGCCGATTAAAAATGTATTGCATCATTGTGTGGTGAAAAGCAGTTTACATTTTGTTAGAGGTTTCATTATTTTAACATCGTCAGATTATTTTACAGCTTTGGTTATAATACGGTGATACAATGCGACAAATAAAAGTATGTTGCAGTCACTGCTGTACACACTGTTGGTAAATAATCTTGTTATTATATACCTATACCAGTATTTAAGTTTTCCTTTCGCATTATTCGTGTAGCAAACAGCATACAATCGCATAATGTAGAATTATCGATGGACGACTTACAATAAGCCATACACACTGTTACTGATCTTTTATCGGTTTTTAATCAACAATGATTATGGTACATGACATTCCAGTAATAAAACGCAAGACTGCATTTTGCTCTTCCAAAAATGAAAAAAATACAACAACATCATGCAAGCGAAAAATAAAACTTCTAATAATAATTTAATCACAAAATAATGTTAATGTTTAAAAATCGCTTAATGTATTGCGTTACTATAAATAACTTTGCTTGACGCATTTTGGACAATCAAACTGTCCGCAAATTTCTCAAAGTCTATAAGTCCTTTTTTATATTGGATTACGTGTATTTGTCACAATATCATATAACAACTGATCAACTAATCAACAACTGATAAACACACTAACACAAACAATTATCATCGCATTTGAAATCAAATCACTTTAGTAAATTTTTATCTCCACCCTTATCACAGTTAGGACATTGATCCATAACCGCCAACCTTTCAAAGTATGCAAGACCACGGTCCTTGTTGCATCTAGTAAATTTAGACGTGTATCCCAACTTTCGTATTGGCATGTTCAGTACGTTCCGAAAAGCATCTTCAGTGACGTTGTTTAACTGAAATTTCTGTACACCTGCTTTATGCAATTTAACAAAATCAGCAATTATGTGTTGAACAAACGGCCCGTGAAGCTCTGTTGGCAAATCCTCCAGGTTCAAGTGCACCTTGTTTGCCGTGCTCATCTTTCTCACTTGGAAGCTCAATGTGTTAGGTGTGTCCTTACGAACCTCGTACGTCTTTTCGGTGAATTCATGTTCTAGAAACGCTGATTTTGACCCATTTGTTTTCATCTGAAAAGAAAAAATAAACACAGTTTTCATACGAGAAGGCCTGAAAGGCCCAAAGTCGCTCACCTGAGATAAAATATATCATTGGGACAAATCTTCTGATCAAGTTTCATGAAGATCGGAAAATAAACGTGGCCTCTAGAGTGTTAACACGGTTTTACTAAAGTCATATAAGGAAAAATGACCCGCCCCCTGGCAGCCATGTTTTTCAACCAACCAGCATCATTTTTGAACTCCTCCAAGATATTATCGGGATGAATCTTCTGACCAAGTTTCATGAAGATCGGACAGTAAATATGGCCTCTAGAGTGTTAACAAGATGTTACTATAGCCATATAAGGCAAAATGCCCCGCCCCTTTTTTAAAACAAACAATTATTTTGGAATTCATGCAAGATCTCATTGAGACCAATCTTCTGACCAAATTTCATGAAGATTGGACAATAAATGTGGCCTCTAGAGTGTTAACAAGGTTTTACTATAGCAATATAAAGCCATATTAGGAAAAATGCCCCGCCCCTGGTGGCCATATTTTTAAAGGAACCAAAACCATTTTCAAACTAATACAAGATATCATTGGGACAAATCTTCTGGCCAAGTTTCATGATGATCGGAAAATAAATGTGACCCCTTGAGTGTTAACAAGGTTTTACTATAGCCATATAAGGAAAATAGCCCCGCCCCCGTGGTGGCCATGTTTTTCAACCAATCGGCATCATTTTGAACTCCAAGATATTATTGGGATTAATCTTTTGACCGAGTGTCATGAAGATCGGACTATAAATGTGGCCTCTAGAGTGTTAACAAGATTTTACTATAGCCTTATATAGCCATGTAAGGAAAAATGCCCCGCCCCTTGGCGGCCATGTTTTTCAAGCAAACGTAACCATTATCGAACTCATCTAAAATATCATTAAGACAAATCTTCTGACCATATTTCATCAAGATTGGACGATAAATGTGGCCTCTAGAGTGTTAACAAGGTTTTACTATAGCCAAATTAGGAAAAATTCCCCGCCCCCTGGTGGCCATGTTTTTCAACCAACCGGCATCATTTTCGAACTCGTCCAAGATATGATTTGGATGAATCTTCTGACCAAGTTTCATGAAGATTGGACAATAAATGTGACCTATATAGTGTTAACAAGATTTTACTATAGCCATATATAGCCATATAAGGAAAAATGCCCCGCCCTTGGCAGCCATTTTTTTAAGCAAAGGTTGCCATTTTTAAACTCATCCAAGATATCAGTGGGACAAATTTTCTGAGCAAGTTTCATGAAGATCGGAAAATAAATGTGCCCTCTAGAGTGTTAACAAGGTTTTACTATAGCCTTATAAGGAAAAATGCCCCGCACCCCTGGCGGCCATGTTTTTCAGCACGTTGTGCTCAGGTGAGCGAAAACAACAACAACAATCCAACAGTTCTTGTTTTGTCACCAGTCTTCATCTTTATAAAATGTTTAGCACATCATCAATTGATTTGAGTGCTATGTTTTGGTATGAGTCTGATCAACATCCTTTAATATGCCGTAAATTAACAAGAATTTTTCTACCGATAAGGTCCCGTGAAGTAGGCCGTAAAACTAATTATCTGAAAATTCCAAAATACATAACAGCAAAATATATTTTCGTGACATCTTATGTTTTTTTTTGTCTTTTGGTCATAAAATTTTTATGAACTTGAAATTAAAAGTTTAAATTGCAAGACTTTAAGCATTTTGTTATTTTTATCACTAAAAACCATATTGGAAACAGACCAATCAGCGTGGTATGGCTATTCCAAATAGTCTTCAAATTAAATACTTTTTTACCTTTCCATTTTTTGTTGCAGTTGGATATTTCATTTTTGAAATAAATAATTATGCTCCCATAATTATTATTAAACATGTCATTAGTTATTAAGAAATCGAAAATATACTGATTCGCGGGCTTTAAATTGTTCAGCGCCTAAAAATGCAATGGAGACGGCACAATCGTCAGTTCTGTTGCACTGAATAAGGAAACTACATAAAATTTGCCAAGAGTGTGATGCTGGAACTGGTCAAAGCTATGATGCGAATAATAGAAACCATTTTTTATTTGTGTTGCGCTTTTTATTATTCAACTTGATTTAAATGAAACGCTGACAATTGATCACCTGATTTTGTGTTATCACTTCAATTATGACCAAATTAACCGTAATAAAAACTTATGAAAAGGAATACAAATTTATTTAGGAAAATAGATGCCTGAAAACAAAACTTCTATTTTATATTATTATAATGAAAGATACTTATGTATCAAGATGATCAGTTTTTTATTAAAATAGCTTAAGCTTCTTTGGTATTTGTCATGGTTTTGCTGTCTTAATATGTGCCACCATGTGTGGCACATATTTTAAATTGTATTGACAGTGCTTCAAATGAAAGGTAATAACTGGCGCATAACGAAAACAACAACAAACCTTCTATTGACCAGTTTGTGCTTATATAGGTTTTTAAATGTTTAAACCTGAATACTGTTTTCAGAATCAAGTTATTGTACTTATACAAATAAGGATGAAATTAACAAATATATCGAGTGTCTTGAAAACCCCACCTAATAAGGCATTAAATAATTTTTCTCGAATAATGTAATTGTCTTTATTTAATTCATGTAATTGTTCGCATTAATCATTTGAGCAATAAAGTTCTGTGTATAAATGTCTATTTGTTTAGCACAATCTCCTTATGATCAGATACTGTCTCGAAAATTACTGACTAACAACCTGGTGTCACAAACCACATAACGAATGTCAGGTCATTAAACACAATTTATGATACTTCCGTGACTTCTCTTGTAATATATTTGGTTTCTTGGTATATGTATTTATGTATATAGCAGTCATTTCGTCCTGTAATTTCACGCCAAAATATTTTACTTTTGTTAGATATGTAACATGTTGAAAACATAAAAAATTGTCCGAAAAAGATCATCAGACACTTTATACGATATGTATAATAAACAATTTAATTTTACTAATACACTGTTTGATAAGTATACATTTTAATACATTGTTTACACTGCTTACCATCTAACGTATTTAACGGATACTGCCTCATGAAAACTCCCTTATTACGTATGAAGATTGTTTAATTACTTTTAAAACGCTTTCAATGCTCATTCGTAAACAGTCACATTTTCGTCATGAGTAGTTTTCTAGTTTCCTGTTAAAATGGATTAATATTATCATGTAATTTACTATAGAATTCATTCAAATTAAAAGATAATTAACAAATCATTGAAATGCACTTCGCTTTTTAAAGGGCTTTGTTTCATTTTGTATTCAGGGTGAAACTTAAACTTTTGATTGTCATGAAAGATAACATACTCACCATTGCTAATGATGATTAAATCATAACATGGAATATTATTACTGTAATATTTGAACTATATTTTACATGCATAGACTTGCTTTAGTTACGGAAATGATGTGATATTCGACTTGTTAAATTGGTTGTTTTTATTCATGTGACATATAGTCACAAACTCTGACACAATCACGCGCTTAAGGAGTATTTCCTTGCCTGAGCATGTCAAGTGATGCAAAGTCGTACGTAAACCTTTTCCACATACGATATTTGGTTTCTTTACAGACTTCTTAAAATTGTCTACCAAAGAAATTGATATATATATATATATATATATATATATATAGCAGTAAGTATTAGCATAATATGAATACAGTACATAATAGAATATCTTGCACTTCATCAGCGATCAACACTTTTAACATAGACCTGATAAAATAGTGACCGTATATAAACATATGTTCTATTATTTATAGGCGTTGATTTAAATCAAATTAATTGATCTTGATTGGGATAAAAAATAACTTGATACACATTTCATTATTTTAGGCTAACCTTGTTAAATGAGAATGTGCAATGGATATCGTAAAACGTGTTAAGTCGGGATACTAGAAGTGCGTTATCTTTTTTTCGTAAAATGACCTGTAAAATTTCACCCCTTTGATGCTTCGCTTCGACGGCTTTCAGGCTTTTATCAACAGAAAGACAGAATGCTTTATCGACGTGCTTTGTACATTTTTTTATGTTATTTACAAAAGTTCTAACAATAGTATCTTTATGCCAACGTGAGTACATATACGTATAGCAAATTATCATATTGATCGTATAAGGATTATCATACAAACATACATTAATTGATATGTACAGAAATGAAATTGTAAATTTAATATTACTAAACATTTAAAATTGTAAATACAATTTTCAAATAGTACCAAAATAATAACTTTTTTTACAAATAAGTAAATGTGCATCTGTAATAGTTGAGTTTTGCTAGATTATGAATTAAATGAATTTAATTATTAACTTGAATATAATTAGTGGAGGATGAAAAACATAAACATAGTACAGTTGTTAAAACGTTATATAAGACGAGTTAATATGAAGCAGCCTTTTTGATGAAGAGGAATTAATCAGCTAATATTAAAAGAACTTTATCCCGGATTAGTTAAATTTGAACATGCGCATTCAATGATTTTTTTAAAGAATTAAATTGTGCAAAAAAATCTTGTTGTACAACATTAAAATATATGCAATTATAGTATTAGAATTTTGTTATAAAAACATATAGATGATGAATAAAATATATTTTTAATTCTGAGCTAATTATTTGGAGGATAAAAACTATAGACTTAGTAAAGTCGTTATAACGTTATACAAGAAGATTGACATAACAATTTTATAAGATTAACAGAAATTAATTAGTAAATATTTGAACCAGTATATTCAAGATTTTAAATTGGAACATCATTATGGCTTGACATATAAACTAACTTTCTACTGTTTCTAACTTTTTAGGTCGAAGTGCCAATTAATTCAACAAATTAAATTAACTTGGTCTTTTATAATATTACACTTCATTAAAATGTGTTCGTAGAGAAGTTAAGGATGTGCATATCATAATACAATTGTACCCATCTACAATATCCATCATATTGCCTTTTGTGCATAACGCTGAGATCTTTCTATATTGTTATTTCTATCTGTTTCAATGGCTTATTATAGAAACAATAACACTAATTTTGAAAAACAAAATCGAATTTTTCAATTTGTGTACAACTATATGAAATAATCAAGATAATGTTTAAACTCGAACTTGCATTTAAATATTTTGTATGTCAATAATAAGTTGCTATCATTAATTGTATTGAACCATAGTTGTTTAAAAACATCTATTACCGTAGACTTTAAAACAATATGAAAGGTAGCGGCACAGACATAAGAGGGATTGCACCATACGTATGATAATCCGTAAGTATCCAAAACACGCTGGTAATGCGCATGCTTCGATAACAGATGGCACTTCGATAACAGAGAACAACAAAAGCCACGCGCGAGAGTTAAGTTCCTCAATTTTTGTTAAATTTGTGTCCTAAAGATTAGTTTTTGAGACAAGGCACGTGGTCGAGTTGATAAATGGGGTATCCATTTCGATTGGAAAGAAAAAAATCACGTTAAAATGGTAGATTTGTGACCCAAAAATAGAAAATTCGGTCGGAAAACAGCATAAACTGGATGAACAGTGAACATTTCAACAAAGTAAAACTATTTAGAAATATTGCAAGAAATTGTTTGTTTTTCAAACATGTAAAGTAATCACCGTGCTTCAAATACTGTAATTTTGATAGTATTCAATGAAATATAAACGAAGAAGAGCATTTTTAATAGGTGGTATTCATGAAGTTGCGGACACTTTGGTTCCCGATATAGGACACTTCGGATAACAGAGACTTTCAACAAATTGGGCACTCGGATAACCGAGTTTTATCTTCTACATGAAATGCATTTATATATATATATATATATAGTATTGCTCTTACAAAACATTTTGAAGTACGAATCAATTTGCATGGTCAAGCGCGACACATTAGGAATCTATGCATAACGTACGTAATTACACCACATGTGAAATGTAACCAAGTGCGTTGTTTGTTTTCAAAAATCTCATTACTATTAATTTATACAATCAATATTATAAGTGCAATTTTTTACATAAGATTCAAATGCTTATTTCTGAAGCAACATAATTCAAGTGACAACCGGAAATAATACAGCGGATCATGTGGTTCACTTATAGCAGGCCTCTAGATAACTGGATCAAAGGGATCTTAAAGCGGCAAATACACCTTCGTTCTTCATAAAATCCAATGTAAAGTAACACTATAATTAATGAATAAGATGCAAATACAAAACTGTCGCTACTTGCATAACAACTGCGCATTAATTAATACAGAAGACTAAGAAATATATACAGGTAAACACTGATGCGAAAAACGATTGAGAGTTAAGAATGCGGTATACATGTGTCTTCATGATTGTCACATCTTGTTTCGAAAATAACAAAATGAAACAATAGGGTAAAAGATGTCCCTAGTTCGCTCACCTGAGAGGAGTCGGTTCATTCAATCTTTACAAAACGTCAAACTTGACCTAGATATTGTCCATACAAACATTCTGGTCAAGTTGCATCATTATTGAACCAAAACTCTGGCGTATGGAGTGTTTTTGTTTTTGTAAGATTTGACCTGGTGACCTATATTTTGAGTTGACCCCCCCCTCCTTACCAAACATCAAACTTTGCTTACAAAAATAAATATTATTACCAAGATTCATAAAATCTGAAACAAAATTGTGACCTCTAGAGTGTTTACAAGGATTTTGTATAATATGATGAAAATTAGGACAATCTAAGGGCAATAATTATGGCATTAATTATGTGATTTTGCTCATCATCAAACTTGACTTAGATCTTTCAGCAACTTTAATAAAGAATGCTTGAGAAATGACAAACCAAATGTGGACGTGCGGACGGCAGGCAAAGACCAATCCTAAAACCAACCTGAGCAATCAGGTGAGCTAAAAAGTGTGTTTCACCGATCTGAGCCATTTTCCAACTTGTCCGAGAAATCAATAAAACCAATGTATTGACTTAATTTCACAATGATAGGGCAAAAAATATGACTTCAATAGTGTTCGATCACAAGGTTTCTCTCTAGTCACATAAGGAAAACTGCCCCACCCACCCCCCTGGCAGCCATGTTTTTTTTTACCGATCTGGACCATTTGCAAACTCATCTCAGATATATATAAAACCAATCTTTTTACCAAGTTTCATGACGATTGGGCAAAAAATGTGACTTCTAGAGTGTTCACAAGCTTTTTTGTACTATATAAATATAAGAAAACTGCCCCCTCGGCAGCCATGTTATTCAACTGACCGGAACCATTTTCGAACTCAACTCTCATATCAAGGAAACAAATGTTCTGACCAAATTTCATGAAAATTGGGCCAAAAATGTGACTTCTACAGTGTCCACATGTTTTCACTATATACAAAGAGAGAAAAATGCCCCGCCCACTGGCGCCATGTTTTTTCACCGATCTGGACCATTTTCGAACTCGTCCGAGATATCAATAAAACCAATGTTTTAAACAATTTTCATGATGATTGGCCAAAATTGTGACTTTCAGTGTGTTTACAAGATTTCTCTATAGCCAAATAAGGAAAACTGCCACGCCCACCGGCGGCCATGTTTTTCAACGGACCGGAACCACTTCTGAACTCAACCAACATATCATAAAGACAAACATTTTGACAAAGTAACATGAAGATTGGGCATAAATTGTGACTTCTACAGTGTTTACAAGTTTGTTTTTTTTTTATCTAGTGACCTAGATTTTGACCCGGCACGATCCAGTTTCGAACTCGATTGAGATTTCATTGGGGCAAAGCTTCTGACCAATTTTCATGAAGATCGGACAATAAATGTTGCCTCTAGAGTGTTTACGAACAAATGTGAACGGACGGACGGACGGAAAGACGACGAACAAATACCGGTCACAAAAGCTCGCCTGAGCAATCAAAAAGCAGAAACAATACAAACAATCATGCTAAATAACATTTAAACCTTATCTCAGTAAAGTCATATTGAGCTGACTAAGTCAAACATCAAAATAAAAAGTCATTAACAAAAATATCAATTGTTGTAATTAAAGTGTCGCATACTGTTGCTTTAACTTAATATATGTTATTACATCTTGTATGCGTCATTTGTGGAAAGAAACGAATACATGGTTACATAACATGTACGTCAGTACATACATTATTATGTTTTGCCTGCTTACCATAACAGTATTCCACAACGAATTCTGCATTTCTGATTCACTAAATAGTAGGGCTGCAACGGATATCCGAAATATCCGAGATTCGCGGATCCAAACGATGATTCGCGGATCAAACCGTGGTTGGTAAAATCGGTTTCGAATCCGGATCTTATTTGAGTTTAACCTTTCCTTTGTGGTAATTGTTTCTTTCGCCCTAATACTGTTCGATAAATTGTTTCTTTGTTTAAAAGGCTGACTGGTACGTAGTTTGTAACGATTATCGCTACTTTCTCGACAAAAACATGGTACTACACAGTCTACTTTCGTTTTCGATGGTGCAAAATGGCGCAGAGAAAATTCACGATGCACCTAAACAATTAAAATCCTCGGTGTGGAAGCATTTCGTGTTTTATCAGCATAATAATTCAGTTATTCTGGCTTATAAGTGGTCGTTACGAAGTATTTTATTGATACTTATTGCAGATTGCGTGTGATGCGTTTATTGCTTGTAAAATGCAGCGTTATTCATATTATATCTGACTGACATAGATGTGTTTAATATGAGACATTATTATTAATATTAATGCTTGTTGTAAAAATGCTTACACTTTTTCGTGTAAGTGCGATTTAGATCGTTTTTGAGAAATTTGCGGAATCTGGACCCGGATATAAAAAATTGTTCGAACAACATAAGTCCATTTTTTCATCTACTGAGTATTTGTTTTTGTTTTTAATGCCGTTATTTCTGCTTCCACTACTGCTGTTGCGGTTGCAGCTGCATCTACTGATGCTGCTTGAGTAGTATAAATATTAGTACCTGTAAAGTTTATAATAAAAATAATAAAAGTTAATTACTTTTTTTCATAAGAAATATATAAGTTCCGGTGTTTCAAAACATCATTTTGGTTATAGCAATATAAATTATAATTTATGTTGCGTATTTTTACTTTAAAATTATGATTTGAACCAATATTCGATATCCGGGCCTTTGGATCCGATTGAAATTTTGGATTCGCTGCAGCACTACTAAATAGAGTGTGTTATATCTGGTAAAAAGTGTCGAGTAATCTGGAATAGAAGTGCCGTTGTCATTGAGATGATCGGTAAAAGAAGTGTCCATGAAAATTTGGCATCCAAACTCTTTAAACATTTGAATTTCCTCGAATACGTCAGTAAACTAAAATGTAACATGTTGTGACAATAATGGACATATTGATCCTTTATGTGTACAAATATAACATCAATAGTCGGACGGCTCTTTCGAAAGCCGAATCGTGCGTCACTTAAAATGTTTAATTTTAAATCCACTTATTTAAACGACTAATGAGAAAGGTCGTAAAACGTTTGGACATGCAGCTTACCAGAGTTATACCCCCTTAAATTACGAACATCATCCTAATTATTCTTTTCAAAAACAGGCCCAATTAAAACCTCTGACAATTCTGTAGGGACGTTATGCATAGATTCTGTAGGGAAATGTCCTGATTTCGTTACAGCATTAAATATCTGTAACATATATGATGATAATATATATATTTATCTATAAACTTTCTATGAAATATTCGTTAAACAAATAAACGAATAAAAAAAGGCATGTATAGGCAGATTTTGCTAGACGGCAGTCGTTATCAAACGACTATACTCTCTTAAAGGGTGTGTTATTAGGTTATTAGGGCTAGATGATCAAGATTAAACGGTCTTAAAAAATATCTCACCAGCTTCGTTCAGTACTTTCGAAAATAATCAATACTGGAAACGTTTTTACAATCGAGATAATCGCTTATACTTTCAATACATGACGAGAGGGCCTGAAAAGCCCAAAGTCGCTCACCTGAGATAAAAAGAAATGACCTGTTCTTTGCAGCCGAAAATATCAAAAGAACAAATGTTCTAACTAAGTTTCATGAAGAATGAACAAGAAATGGCCCTCTGGCGGCCATGTTTTTCAACAGACCGGAACCATTTTTGAACTCGTCCATGATATCATTCGGAAAAATCTTCTGACAAAGTTTCATGAAGATCCAACAATAAATGTGGTCTCTACAGTGTTAACAAGGCAAGAATTCATGACGCACAACGGAAGACAGACAATTGAATATAGGTGATCACAAAAGTTCACCATGTGCAAAAAATAGTATGCTCATAAAGATTGCCACCATGTTTGAAGATGATATTATTAAAACTAATTGAGTAAACTAAATCACGATATGATGACAACATTTGTACTCAGCAAGTGTCATTCAGATTGAACTAAAAATGTGACTAAAGTATTCACAATGTTTCATTATAAACAACTGTAGACATAAAAAAATTACCACCCCCGAGAGCCTTGTTTTTAAACTAACATGAACTATTTTCAGACCCACCATGCAATTAAATTTCCAATTAAATAATCTATAAATCCACTGGAAAACACAAATCTTTGATTATCAAGCACACAAATTCAGACCTCATCAATAAACTGTGTGCCTCAAAAATTATATCTTCTATTATCTATGGTGGCAGACATCAAAGAAATAGCACAACAAGGTATTAAGCTGCTGATCTAAAAATATAACAACAAGGTTCACTCAGAGATGTGTATAAATTTGTACTTAGGCAGCTGATAAGGGTCAGTTGGAGTGATTAGGTCAGTAGGAGTGATTAAGTTTGCATTCATGATTGGAATTCAAACGATTCAAGCTATGAACAGTTTTTTCTCCCTTAAGTAATTTTCTGCGAAATAATTCAATACATTTAACTTCGAGAATAATTAACTACAGAGTTAACAAGGTTTTACAATAGCAATATAAGGGAAAATGACCCGCCCCCTGGTGGCCATGTTTTTCAACCAACCCAAACCATTTTCCAACTTGTCAAAGATATAATAAGGAGGAATCTGCTGACAAAATTGCATGAAGATCGAACAATAAATGTGGCCTCTAAGAGTGTTAACAAGGTTTTACAAAAGCCACATATAGCCATATTAGGAAAAATGCCCCGCCCCCTGGTGGCCAAATTTTTCAAGCAACCGGAACCATTTCCAAGATTTGTCATTGGAACAAATCTTATGACCAATCTTCATGATGATCGAACAATAAATGTGGCCTATAGAGTGTTAACAAGGTATTACTATAGCTATATAAGGAAAAATGCCCCGCCTTCTTGGTTGCCTTGTTTTTCAACCAACCGCAACCATTTTCAAACTCATCCAAGATATCATTAAGAAAAATCTTCTGACCAAATTTCGTGAAGATCGGACAATAAATGTGGCCTCTAGTATGTTAACAAGGGTTTAGAAAAGCCATATATAGCCATATAAGAAAAAATGCCCCTCCCCCTGGTGGCCATGATCTTCAAGCAACCGGAACCATTTTCGAACTTGTTCAATATATTATTAGGACAAATCTTCGGACAAAGTTTCAAAATGATTGGAAAATAAATGTGGCCTCTAGAGTGTTAACATGATTTTACTATAGCCGTATAAGGAAAAATGCCCCGTCCCCTGGTGACCATGATTTTCAACCAACTGACATCATTTTCAAACTTGTCCAAAATATTATTGGGATAAATCTTCTGACCAAGTGACATGAAGATTGGACAATAAATGTGGCCTCTAGAGTGTTAACAAGGTTTTACAACAGCCATATATGGCCATATAAGAAAAAATGCCCCGCCCCTTGGCAGCCATGTTTTTCCAGCAAACGTTTCCATTTTCGAACTAATCCAAGATATCATTGAGACCAGGGATCATATTTTCCCGCAACATCAATCGGTCCGGATATAAATGGGGAAATTATCCGAAAATGTATATCCGAAATCATGACAAATTACGTTAATATATATACCATTGATTTTGCCATTCATGAAGGTGGTATAATACATGTATAAGTTTAATTCCCTTAGGTATTTTTTTTAAAACGGAACGAGTTTTCTCAACTGGTTTAATCAATCATTTGGTATTTCATTGTTGTTTCGTGTGCTGTTTTATCATATACAAATGTCTGTGCGTAGGTTGGCTACTGACAACAAACCAATTAATTAAGAAATAATTTGTTGTCAAATAACCCACGGCCGTTTCCATTTTCGAACTCATCCAAGATATCATTGAGAGTCTCAATTTGAGACCAATATTCTGACCAAATTACATGAATATTGGTAAAAAAATATGGCCTCTAGAGTGTTAACAATGTTTTTCCTATAGCCATATAAGGGAAAATGCCCCGCTCCATGGCGGCCATGTTTTTCAACAAACTGGCATCATTTTCGATCTCGTCCAAGATATTATTGGGATGAATCTTCTTACAAAGTTTCATGAAGATTGGACAATAAATGTAACCCCTAGAGTGTTAATAAGGTTTTACTATAGCCCTATATAGCCATATAAGGAAAAAAGCACCGCCCCTTGGTAGCCATGTTTTTCAAGCAAACGTAACCATTTTCGAAATCATCCAAGATATCATTGAGACCAATATTCTGACCAAATTTCATGAAGATTAGACAATAAATTTTGCCTCTAGAGTGTTAACATGGTTTTACTAAAGTCGTATAAGGAAAAATACCCCGCCCCCTGGCGGCCATGTTTTTTTCATCTAACTGGCATCATTTTCGAACTTGTCCAAGATATTATTGGGATAAATCTTCTGACCGAGTTTCATGAAGATCGGGCCATAAATGTGGCCACTCGAGTGTTAACAAGGTTTAACTATAGCCTTATATAGCCATATAAGGAAAAATGCCCCGCCCCTTGGCGGCCATGTTTTTCAAGCAAACGTAACCATTTTCGAACTCATCCAAGATATCATTAAGACAAATCTTCTGACCATATTTCATGAAGATTGGACAATAAATGTGGCCTCTAGAGTGTTAACAAGGTTTTACTATAGCCGTATAAGGAAATATGCTCCGCCCCATGGCGGCCTTTTTTTCAACCAACTTGCACCATTCTCGAACTCGTCCAAGATATTATTTGGATGAATTGTCTTACCAAGTTTCATAAAGATTGGACAATAAATGTGGCCCCTATAGTGTTTACAAAGTTTTACTATAGCCATATAAGGCCCCTTGAGTGTTAGCAAGGCAAATGTTGACGCCGCACGACGGACGACGCACAACGGACGACGGACAAAAGGCGATCACAAAAGCTCAACATGAGCACATTGTGCTCAGGTGAGCTAAACATGTGATATAAATTTTTGTTGAAATTCGTCTTGATGCTGATCCATCCAGATATTACCATATTACAGATGATATAAATTAATAACGGACGGATCATACCATTCTGAGTAAGATTCAACATTTAAATGTCTTACAAGATTAAAGTTTTCTTCGCGTAGTAACAAGTAATCAAATGCACTAGAACAACGTCTAGAGTTGCTGAACTATAATCGCTTACTTAAAGTCCAGTTAAAAAAAATAAGAATAAAAGTAAAGAAAAAAAGTAACCTTCAACTGGACTCGAACCACTGACCCCTGTTTTAAAAGTCTAACGCTTAGACTACTCGGCAATCCATGCTCATACAATTAGTGATGAATTTTATACCTAGATAAGCAATCCTCGTAGTATCACAAAATCACAAAATATAACGACAACAACAGAACTCCCCAAATTATTCAATCGTTTCTCGTTGCAACGCTTTATATACAGGTTTTTAAATCGTCAAAAGATGCATATCATGGATAAATGTTCAGTATTGCTATTTCCTCACAAATACAAACTACAACGACAATTTGCGAATCTGAAACATATATTTTGTCAAGTTACCAAAACGTTAAAAGGCCCCTTTAAAGGGGCCTATTCACAGATTTTGGCATGTTATGAAGTTTGTTATTTAATGCTTTATATTGATAAATGTAAACACAGGATCTAAAAAGCTCCAGTAAAAAATCAAGAATAAAATTAAAAAAAAAATAAAAAATAAACCGGAGCAGGGCTCGAACCAAAGACCTCCGGAGCCAGAATAAAAACCAATTAGCCCGCTCGTCCATCCTGCCATGTATGTATATGAGATGTATTTTATACTTTATATAAGCAATCTTCGTAGTTTCACAAAATTAATCGACATCAACAGAACTCTCTAAATAATTCAATCGTTTCGCGTTGCAACGCTTTATAATTCTCATGTTTTTAAATCCTCAAAATATGCATATAATGGCTATATATGACCATGTTAATGTTCAGTATTAGTATTTCCTCACAAATATCATAACTAAAACGAAAATTTGCATATTTGAAACAACTTTTTTCAATTTTGTCATTGCCGCCATCGTACAATCGCGTTGTCGCCATCGAACTTTCGCATTGTCTCCATCGTACTATCGCGCTATCGCATTGTCGCCCTCTTGATTTTAATGTGTAACCACGATGGCACTAACGGTATTCTGTAGCTTCACTACACTGTATAGTTATACTTTGATATGGGATACCAAAGGGGTGGAAACTTTAACTTCTGCTCGAGCAGAAAAAAATGCTGCTGGAGCAGCATTTAAATGCTGCTCGACCAGCAAAATGCTGCTCGAGCAGCAAATTTGCTGCTCGACCAACATTTTTTCTGCTCGAGCAGAAAAATTCTGCTCGACCAGCATTTATTTTTAGATTATGGCATTAGCCAATCAGAACTCTTGTTATATTTTTCATTTGCTGCGAAACTGGTTTGTTTGGAAAAAAATGGCTGCCGCCATGATGGTGCCTTTTTCACATCTTCTGCAAGTTTATGTGACGACCTGTTGAAAGTTTAACATTGACACGCGGTAAGTGCTTTATTTTTTGGCTGCCAACTAGTCGATCAAAAAATGGTTGCCATTCGCTAAATAAAAAAATCGATCATAAATGTCTAACGGCTGTTAAAACTTTTGCGGAAATCACGACGATGACTGATAAGAATGGCTCAATGGGTGCGCAAGTGTAAGTTCTCTGTTTCTATCGATTTACTTACTTAATGATTCTTAATTATTGCTTCCGACACAGGTGCCGATTGCCTGTGATTGTGCCTTTCTGGTTAACATTGTATACATTTCTCGTTCTCTCATTACATGTATATCTGCTGTCCTAATTTTGACAATTATCCAAAATATCATGTCTGTTTACCAGTTCTGGAGGACTTTTCTCAATTTCAATGTAAATTATTTTTCACCGATGCCAATAAGCTTGTTCAAAGCTAACAACAGGTAAAATGTGATTTGATAAAAGTTATATGGGCATGAACATAAGAATTTCGTTTGAAGAGCATACATTTGTATATTTTACATTAACGCTAATATTAAGGTTCATGCAGAGGCTTCAGTTTGAAAAATGTGGGACCCCTAGCATTGAGCTCAAATTTGACTAAACGAAGAGTGCCACATTGAAAATGTTTACATATTTGCTTAAAAGGGTGGTTTTCCTTCAAACTGCTACCAATTTTGTGCAGCAAAATCTCATACCATCGACAAAATCAATCAAAATACAAAGCGATTTTAACACAAAAATAGACATTATTTTAAAAAATCTGAATGATGTTTATTCAACGTATTTCGGCGGAAAATTATATAACTAGTTAAAAATATCGACATTGATGAGGGCAAGTTACGCTTAAATAGTAAAAATGTTTTTACATATCTAGAAATATCAAAACTCGAACACATGTCATTTCATGACGATGGGGGCAGCCATTTTTAGATTAATAAAATTGAAAGAAACATGCTAAAAACTCACTCATCGCCTAATTGACATTCCAAACGGTTGACGATAACAAATGCATTGGATTGTAATCTTTCCGTTGATGTGTGCAAACTGCATGATCAAACCTCATAAACACTCCAAAAAAATAACTTTGAAAGAAGCATTTCGCAAATGTTTACAATTGTTGTCGAATCACATGTACTTGTATTATTGCGCACAAAATAGAACGCTTACAGACTGACAGAAAGATCGATACGAAACTCCGTTTTGGTTGTTGAAGCGAATTATTATTATATATTATCAATAAAATAGTATACCGTGCTGAATTGAAAATTCTTTTAAACGAAGTTTTTAATAACGAAAGTGAAAACAACGGAAGTCGGATGGATATTATGTGAGATTCACTTCGGCTCCAGAAAAACAATACAAATACACAAAAAAAGACGTGTGGGGGAAAATTTTCAGCTGGAAAATATTTGAAATAGGGTAAGTGATCATATCTCTGTGTGATCATTTCTTTTATTAAGCGCGATCTCTTCCTGATGAATGTTAACAGTTGCTTTACTAGTCGCGACCAACTGTCAAAATAATGATGACTCAGGTATGTGTAAACACATACCAGGTTTTCTTACTACTTCACGTGATTTCGACCGATTTGTAATGCACGTTTTTTTCTATGGATCACAGCGAGTGTCACACTTTCAAAATGGGTAGAAGGAATCGATAAACAAATGTATAAAAAGATTCGGTTTGCCAAAAGGAACACATTATTCAAAACGTAACAAGGACAGTAGTTGTTCAGAAAGGAAGAAAGAAAAAACTATGATACCTAGCTGTGTATTTCTATGTAAAACTATGATTTCTATAGTCGTCTGCACAAAACTCATAAAATCTTGTCATTGATGAGCAATATCTCCTTTTATCACAATGATTTCTACCCAGCCAAACCTATTTCTTTATATTTATTTACAATTGTATATGTCGTCTGCAATTTTTTTCAATTTGAGATGGTTAAAATTTTCCATTTGGTAATAGAAAAATTGTTAAGCCCTTGAAATAAAATGTGACTCTTATTATCCACCATACCTGGATTTTTAAAAAGTAGTTCAGTTTAGTTATTTTTAGAATTTTGTTAAGGAAAATTATCCAAAAAATGCAGCTGAATAATAACTCATTTGTTGTTTTCTGACAATAATTTTCTGTGAAATGTTGCTAACTTGACCTTGTATATGTATATAGCTTTGTATTTATTCATCTTACGGTAGTGCATATCCTTCCTAACTTTAGATTGAGGTTT